>NW_024086908.1:0-28726 GCF_009730915.1 Dioscorea cayenensis subsp. rotundata | reverse complement strand
TTTTATGCCCTAGTAGAAGTTTAACATTGGAATCCAGTGGAGTGTCATCTGCTTTAGAATCTTATAAGCCAACCTCCTCAAGAAGGTATAATGCATACTTTCTTTAACATGTGTAAAAATTCAAGGCATATTTTACACACTTAACACATGGTAATCACATTACCAAAACATTCTGAGGCAATATATCATCACCGCAAACCAAACAGCCTTTAAAAGAGACAGGTTCTTAAGTGGTTTTCCAACAGAAGACTTGACTAAACAACTATTTATTTTACGGGAAGATATTTCTTTTTGTGTTTATATAATGATTGAAACTAATTGTGATGGAGACCAAAAACATATTTTCTAGTTCAATTGGCTAAAAAGAGGCTATTTATTCAAAACAAAAAAGCTATTTTGTGCGAATTAATTTATTAGACCCATGGTTTTTAAAATCGATAGAGGCGTCCTTGAGGCGCGCCTCAAGGCGAGGCGCAAGGCCTCAAGGCGCACGCCTTCAATCAATTTTATTAATTTTTTTTTAAACCAAAATAAAAATAATCTATTTTAATAAGATAAGTGGTCTCTCGTTTAAGATAAGTTTCAATTTTATTAATTTTTTTTAAAACAAAACAAAAAGTATTTATTTTATAAATAAAAATAATATATTTTAATAAGATAAATGGTCTCTCGTTTAAGATAAGTTTCAATTTTATTAATTGTTGAAAACAAAACAAAAAAGTATTTATTTTATAAATAAAAATAATATATTTTAATAAAATAGGGCCTTCTGTTGGAAATAAAAGGATCCTTTCAAAGAAAGTAGGAGGCACAAAAAAAAAAAAACTATACACACAAATATACATGCTTTAAATATATATTTTTCTAGACTATTCACATATATACCTACTGGGAGATGAATAAATTCTATATTTTTCAAAATTTTAATTACCGGAAAATGAAAAATATTTACTTTACAAATAAAAACATAATGTTCTTTAATAGGAAATAAGTTAAGAGAAATAAAGAGGCTATTTCTAAAAATATTGTGTTTTTGAAAACAATATATTTTTCAAATTTTTTGATTGCCGAAAAACAAAATATTTATTAAGATAAATAATATTCTTTAATTGAGGCTTACGCCTCAAAACGCCTCGAGGCTTACGCTTCGCCTCATGGTTGAGAAGCGCCTCGAAACCCGCCTTGGGTTTTTAAAAACCTTCATTAAACCTCTATAATTATTTGATGAGTCATAAGTTGCCCATACCTTGATAGTTCCGCAGGAATAAGAGTAGCATCTGAAAGCTCGTGCGCCACTAGATGTGATCCACAACGAATGGGTCAAATATCCCACAATGAATGGGTCAAAAATCTCCAAGTTAATTTCTCTTCAATTCCCTTTTGCTGATTAACAAAACATCAATCAATGTCAGGCAGTGGAAACAACTAATTAATCAAGAATCACTTAATTAATGAAAGCAGATAACATGGCAACTTGATAATACCTATCAAAGCAACTAGGTAAACCCTCGTTTATTAGTCTACACAAAATAATATCCGTTGGGTCAGTCAACCCATCAATCCGCATAAGCGAGATAGCTTTGAACATATAATACAATATCTAAATACCTAATCTCAACCTCCCCTAATGTCTTCAAGCCATGGTCCATAGTTCAAGAAGATTGCATAAAATCATTGCAAACCACACATGTACTAGCGCACACACTCACCTACACACGCATATACATAGAGTTTAATTTTGTGAATAAATGTTATAATGCATGCTTGCCTTTATGTACTCAAAAGTCTTTGGCATGAGCTGCACATAATTGTAAAGTTTCCAAGAAACTACTTACTGCTAGTAAAGTCTGAGTAATATGCTCATCTGATATGCAAATATACTCTTTCCATCCGTTTATAGGCAACTAATGAGGACCTTAGGTTAAGACAAAATCTCATATAATTTCCGATCAAATCTCAAACAATTTCAACTGATAAAAACCAACATCTACTTATCTTAAGAACCTTAAGAAACAAGCCTTGACAAGAAGAAAAGATCAATAAGATATAATTTTGCAACATACTGCTTACTTTAAACTGCTTGCCAAGAAAATACACATTGCTTTCCAAAATGTGCTAAATTATGCAAATTTAAACGACATGCAAATATGCATGAGAATTTATAGTTAGTATCCAAATAGTTGAACTTGCAAATTATTTTTAAAATTCTCCTTTTTTTTCTCTTATTTTGTTTTATTCCTCAAAAAAATGGCAAACATTTTAGAAAACAAATTTTAGAAGAAACAGAACATGTTTGCTACAAATAGTTAAACACATTTTTCATATTTACTTTCATAAACAAACATAAATATTTGATGTTTTATATAATCTTAGAGGCAATGTTTAAGCAAAATTTATCAGGAACTTATGAACTATACATGTGACAGTAAACAAAATTTTTAATGAGAAAGCGTGACCCAATCGTCGACACCTTTATAAGCATATGTATTGTACATGTAGGCCAACAAAAATTATCAATATAATTTAAAATAAAAATTAACTAACCATAAGGTATAAAATTATTACTATAGTTATAAGGATAAATTTTTCAATACTAATAAATATAAAATTTTAAAATATGACCTTGATAATATTTGAAAAATAGACAAATAGAAATTTATTTATTTAAGGCATAATAAAGAAACAAATACAGATTGTTATTTCATGCTAGAATGGGACTTATCAACAAAAAAAAAAATGTGTACAACAAACAAGTTCTCAAAGATATTATATTTTTAACGGAACTTAAACCAAGAAATAGTAGCAACTAACAGCCCCAAGTTGTACATGAAAATGAACATATTAAGCCCAAATCTGACATGCTTTTCAAGCCTTAGAAAGATCTTATATGGAAAATCAGTAGACAAATATAATCGACAAGAAGCAAACTTGCAATTATTTAACCTAATTTAAAGTGAAGCAAAATAGGTGCATAGCAAGCAGCACACGATCTTAAATTGAAATCTTTCTTTTACGAAATGACTTTAATGTAACAGAAGGATATCCAAGGATAAATTTAAGCAGACCAATGAAAGACAAATACTAACACAGTAGGTTGATCCCCCCCCACACACACACCCACACCCACACAAACAAAAACAACAACAACTAGACAATGGCCACCAATCAAGATAAAACCATCATTCATACACAGCTGTACATTTCAAAGTTTCTAAAACAAATAAAAAAAAATTGTTTTTTGATGTACAAGTCTCAAAGAAATAAACTTTAAAATATCTCAACATCATGAAGCACTACTTACTCTGCAGTGCTTCTGAAATTTGGGGAAGACTGTCATCACCAACCATAACTTTAGTAGCTTTCTGACTGAAACAGCACACTGGAGAATAGAAAAACACACTGTTATATAACAAGCACACAAGAATAACCCATACCGAACTTCTGTAAACCATATAAAAGAAGAAATTCAAGTCAAGTGATGGTCTGAGACCCTTATAGGATGCACTTTTTGGATTATAACAATGTTCTTTTGTGTCATCAAAACTGCTTCTAGCATTATATGACTAGATGCTATCAGAACCTAGTGACCAATTTCACATCCACCAGAAATTTCACCTGGCAATTCTACTTGACTGTGATGTAACAAAAAGAGGTTATGAGAAACAAATCATGAAAAGCATGTGGAGACATTACTTTTGCATATAAGCCATTCATCTAAAGCAGTCACAACAATAAGTACAAGCATGAAGAAAAGAATAAATCTCCTGCAGCCCTTTGGTATACATAATAGTTGCATACTAGTATATGTTGAATACCCATGATCAACCAAATGAAGCAGAATAGTTCGACAGGAAACAAATCTGAATGAATTCAAAACTTTGTGACAAAAATGTAACTCAAACAATACCTGATTTTTTGTGATAAAATCAAATCAAATCAAACTAAATGGATAGTTCTCCATCACATATTTCTTTCCGCAATCGATTAATAAAATTTCCAATGAACATGATCATAGTTGCCAAACCAAAGCCATTGCTCAATTATGGCAGCACAAGAAAATAATAACAAAAGTAAATAGGCAGCACAAGAAAATCATAACAAAAGTAAATACAACAAGCAATAGGAAAAAACAAAGTTGGTCCATCTTCACACAAACTCAGCTTTAGGTCAATCCTTTAAATCTGATTTGACCTTATCAGTCTCAAATTAGAAGCCTAGCAAACTTTTTAAAAGATATTTTCTCTGTAACAAATAGAAAAGTTATAATTATTAGGGTTTTTTGCTTTCATACCACTAAAAATGTGGGAATTTGCTTATTTATTTCTGTAAAAATGATATTTGCATATAACAATATTTATTATCCATGTTTAATAGATGATGGGTCATCCACTATCTCTCAAACAATAACTAGGAAAGAAACAAAGATGCATGATCAAAGACATCAAAAAATTAAAGAAGAAAGGACAAGTAATACATCAAGAAACATAGACTAACATTAGGTGATTAAGACAACAAATCCTAAAAAGCAGAGAAGTTGCATTGGTATAGTTCTCAACAATTGATCGTTGAATTCAGGTACTATGTAATTTAACATGATAAATCATGAATTCTCAACAATTAATTATTAAGTTAAAGATAACTGTCTAAGTTAACATGATAAAATCACCAATTCTCAACAACTGATTCTTGGGTTAAAGATACTACACAATTTAACATGATAAAATCACAAAACTATAAGCTATTGTTGACCTGGCAACCATAAAAGTATGCAGACCTTGTCATGTCCTTACTGAAAAGAAATCCAGGCCTTGAGTGCACATAAATTGAAAAACTACTCTCTTCCTCACCCTACAAGTATTCAAAGCTCCGCTAATAAATCAAGAACCAACACTCCACAATTACATGAGAATAAAAGGAAAAAACTGTAGATAAATAACAAAAAAAAAAATTGTAAATGGTTCAACCTTGAAGAAGGCATCCCAGGCCGAGTCCAGGGGAAAAGGGCGTGTTTTGAACAACCACCTGATGTGAACCAAATGAAGATTGTGAGGACTCCTCTGGTTCGTGTCTCCCTCCTATTCTTGATCAAATCCTAAACCCATTCATTCTCCTGAAGAAATCACACAGATCTTCAGAAACCTTCCAAGATGAAAACCCCAATTAGTTAAAACACACACACTCACAAACCCACACAGAGAATCCAATCATTTCATGAAAGCACCCCAGGCCAAGTCGAGGGGAAAGCTCCTCAGCTTCATGTCGATTAAACCCTAACACCATTCTTTCCCCTGAAGAAATCACACAAATGTTGAGAAACCTTCCAAGATAAAAACAATAAAGAATCCTGTAATCAAAGAAAAAGAAGGTTCACAATAACACATAAAATCAAGAGAGAATCATAAATCTAACGAGAAATCTTGTTATAGCCTAAGATCTAACCTGATTTTCCAAGAAGGAACTCGTGATGAAGATCATTTCACTGCCTCGGAACCTCGGCAACGCGGAGACGATCTCGACCATCGTGGTTCTTGGGGAACAAAAAAGAAAGAACTAAATAGACGTTGGAGCAGCGTTTAGAATGGTGACTGGGACTATTTATAGACCAAGCTTGTCAGGGAGTAATCTCTCAACGGTCGGTAGGCATGGCTTTCGAATCTTCCATAACAAAACCATGGTCATTAATGGCATAATTGCCCTCATAGTAGTCAACAAGAATAAGAATCTCAAATGGGATTTTGGGGGGTTATTTTGACACTCCAATTTAATGTAGTAAATCAATGGCTTCTTAGCCAATTGGCAACGGATCTTTTGCAATTTGCATAAGATTTTTGTTTCAGGAAAATCCATGATCAAAACATACAAGAGCACGATGTTGTTGAATTTGCGAATACACTCCATATTAATGCACGTTCTTGACTATTAACTTTAAATAGGGTGTTTGCTGCTTACTGTCAAAATTTTTTTTAATGTAATCAATGTGTGTTATTATTATATCATCTTGTGATTTGTTAGCCTCATAAGTCATAATGATACTCCTTTTTTTGTTTAAGGACAAAGTGAGCAAAGGATAGCCACAACGGGAATTATTCATTAGATTCATACTCGTTCATCCCTGATTGGGCTACAAAG
Source organism: Dioscorea cayenensis subsp. rotundata (assembly GCF_009730915.1). Taxonomy (NCBI): domain Eukaryota; kingdom Viridiplantae; phylum Streptophyta; class Magnoliopsida; order Dioscoreales; family Dioscoreaceae; genus Dioscorea; species Dioscorea cayenensis. The sequence continues at coordinate 22,597 of NW_024086908.1, read as the reverse complement.
AACTAGGAGATTTTTTTACATTTTGAACTTTGAATGATAAAAGTTCCTATAAAACATTTTTCTTAGTGAGAGTAATTAAAGTAATGATTTATGTGATACCCTGTCCTGATTTTTGACCTCAGGCTTCTTTTTCAATTCTTGTGCATGCATTAGGGGTAAAATGGTCATTTTGCACTAGCGGCATCCATGTATGATTGCACAATAGGTTGTGTGTGAAAATCAGTTGAAAACCAAGGGCAAAACGGTCTTTTGGACTCATTTTTTCCTATTTTCTATTAATAAGGGCATTTTGGTAATTTTCTTATTTAAAAAAAAAGGGGAATTGAATGAGGATAAGAGAAGCAACGTGACTTCTCTGTTTCTCACTTCCTTCTCTTCTTCTTTGTTTTCATTTCTTTCTTCTTCATTCGGCCGAACACCAATTCTTGAAAAAAAATTTGTCAGCAAGCTTTTTTGGCTAATCAACACTACTATTCTCTTCCTCTCATTCTCCTGAGCTTGGTAAGGCTTCGATCCAAGGTTTTTCCTTCGTATTTTTCTAGTATTTCATCATTTTTGAAATCTTTGAAACCCTAGAAATAAACCTTGATTTAAGTTGTTTTTGGGCTCCTATAGTAGCACTGTAGCAAATTCGAAGCTGCTGTAGCACCGTAAAAACTTGGCCTTTTCTTGTATTTCTTTGGTCCAAATCGAAGCCCTTCTTATATGGAATCCATTGGAACTAGTTTTACTTTAGTTTGAGTATGTTTGGATCTAAAATGACATCGTTTTGCCCTAGATCCCTAGTGTTACATATTTGACATGTAACATTGCATATGCATGCATATTGATTCTGGGTTTGGTTTTGATTGTCTCTTGGGTTCCCTGCATGATTCTAGATGGTGAGACATCCTCTAAGAGAAAGGAAATCGCTGACCAGTGTGCCCGTCTCCATGCGAGATGACATGTTCGGTGAGTAAGTTATGTTGAGTGCACAATTCTAATTGAGTATCGAAAATATTTTATTTTCTTTCTGGAATGATTTCCTTGGCTTTATTATATTTTAAATTACTGTATCATGGGTTAAAATAAAGTGGAGATGACCACTAGAGACTATGGTTTATTTAGATGACTTGTGATTTATTCTTTGAAAATCATGAGAAAGCTTACTAAGGATGTAGTTGTGTTAGTTGAGATTGAACTTAAGGACATACATGCTTGGTGGATGAATGGAAATTGTTGATTATTACAACGAGTTCATTGAGCTTAAGTGTTATAAGTGAAATTGATTATGTATGTTCAATGGATGATTTAATCTCCCTAGTGATGTATAATTTCTAAAGTTTTGAAGAATGATGTGATAAATATGGTACTTGGAACTTGATGGAGTTTTGAATGCTAAGGTATATAACTGCACTAATACATTGGAATTGGAATGACTTGTGGAACCTTATGCATGATTTTGGGTAGTCAGTGAGGTTGATGCTAATATTTTTCTTTGCAATATTTGAGAACCATGGATGACATAATTACACTTATGTTGTAGGATTACCAAAGTTGATGAGATTTGTTCTTGCAAGCATAGTGTAGGGTGCTTAATTGTAGTTTGATCATATTGTGGCTCATCGGGTGGATGTCAATGATTATGATCATTATTTTAAATGGAATTCCTTTAGAAAGTTGATGATGAATAGCTCGAGTTATATGTGACCAGTGTTGGATTTCAAAACTGAATGTTCTTAGGAATTTCTAATAATAGTTTGATTTAATGTTCCTAAGAGGAGATAGTCAACTTTTGAGTATTTTGACAATGAGATTATTATAGATGAAGTAAATATTGATGTTGAGGTAATGGCACAATGATAAGGATCTAAGATATGATTGAGTATAAGAAAGGATTGAATAGTAAAGACTTGTGGGAGTAAATGCCTGATGATGTGTAAAGTAGGATTAGATCAATATATATATATATATATTGGAATGTGTAAATATATGTGATGAGATGAACACATTTTCATGACTTTTAAAGGACTTGGATGTTGTAGTTGACTAGAATTTGGGGATTAATCTTGTACTTGGAGGAAAACTTAGTGAGCTGCAAAAAGGAGAAAGCTAGAATGATCCTAACTAACTTGAGGTTTAACTAAACCAAAAGCCATTTTTTGTTTTGATGACTTTTTATTGTATTTTAAAACTCAAAATTTCCTTCTACACTATTGGCATTGACTATTAGAAATGACTTGTAAAACCTTTTGCTTTTATAAGTATACTTTTGATGTTTATGGTTATAAACAGGGTTTTCATTACTGTTCATCTGGATTGTGGATATTTTAGGGTATTTAATATTGGTTGGTTTAATTGCCTAAAGCAATGTTTCAATCAACTTGAAAAGCTTCACGTGTTTCTTGGCAATTGGATAGAAAATGTTTTTGAACATATTGACATATTGGGATCGGAATACTTTATGAAAGTTTATATGCATTGTTATGCTTTTGGCATTGGCTTTGTAGAAATAACGTTTATTTCTGATGTGTGAATGCTTGTCCTGGATAAGGACCCTGTGGTATGATTTATACAGATTGTATTATTACTACATCTACATGATAATTTAGATGGTGACGGCGGGCTAAGGCCCGACTACTGCAGTAGTGGGTCCCCACGGGCCAGCCTTTAGAGGTGGCGTGGTGGAACTGAGTGTTGATTTGTCATGTTCAAATGGGAGTATAGAGCCCTGATTGGATATTCATCGGGATCCCGGGGTCACCATACGGGACCGATGGACCAACGTTAAGGGTGCGAAGACCTTGATGGCTCTCAACTTAGTCGCGATGGCGGCTAATGTTGAAGAGTGTTTTTAGGCCATTACTTATTTGAACGAGACGGAATTTCAATATTTGAGAAAATCATATTTTCGTGTAATTGGTATATTTGAAGTGTGATCTCTGCATAGCATGTTGATGCTTTGTCTACACTCGCGAAAAACCTACGTTTCGGTTTTTAAATACTAAGGTTTCATATCACTTACATTGTGTTGCAACTGTGAAACATTTCTAGTTCATTTATGTTATGGTAAAACGTGGTTATTGGATGCATCGATTTGGTTTGATATTCTTTTAGATTTGTGCTAACCCATTCACTGAGTGACCTAGGTTACTCATCCCCCTCCCCTCCCTTCCAGGTTTTAGTTTACTCACCCCCTCCCCTCCCTTCAAGGTTTTAGTTTAGGGGCGTCGTAGCGAGGCGAAGTGCTTGGCAATTTGCATCTCGAGTCAAGTTTTATTTGTTTATTGCATGGTGTAATTACAGTGGATCCACTAGTGTCCTTAACTCTGTGGTTGTGACTTGTATGCCTTTTGCAACTCGGTTGACTTTTTGAAAGAAAGTTTTCCTTCCTTATATCTTTGTTGTGGTTTGTTATTTAGCAAGAATCTATGAGCCTTGCGAGGACTCCAGGGTTGAGTGGTGGGTGTTCCTCCTCGGGTTGTCACGGCGGTTGTCATGTGATGGCCCGCCGGTCGGGTTGTGACAATTTATATTTCCATATATATATATATATATATATATAAGAAAAGATTGACTTGTCATGCTATTCATGGATCATTCCCTTGTAATATTTATGTGTTTGGTGATGGGAAAATTAATCGATGATGTTATTCATTGATTATTCACAATTACTAGGCGTATGCATTAAATAATTTGATTAAATTGATTGGGAGGTAATATTTTTGTATTTGGTATTAAAATATATTCTCGGGAATCTTTTTGTATAATGACAGAAATACCCTTGTGTTATTCTACTTATCAACAACTTGTCAATCAATTTTTAATATTAAAATAATAATAAAATGTTTTTACATGTATAAATGTTTTTAATTCTTTGGATATTAAAATAAATAATTATAATAAAATAATAATACATTTTGTTAAAATGTATAAAATGGTTTGAATATTAAATAATAATAAAAATATGTTTTAAATAATAATAATAAAGAATAGTATTTTATAAATAAAATGTTTTAAAACAATAATAAAATATTTTTAAAAATATTAATTATTTTTATAATATTAAATATTTAAATAAGAAATACTTATGTGTTTAAGAAAACCTTAGCAATGGGAAAAGTAATTTTAGAAAATGGTTGAGGGTAATTTGGTAAAAAAACTTAACTTTTCTTTCCCGTAAGAATCCAACTTTTTCACCATTTTGTGAGAAAATCACTTATCTTCATTTTGATGGAATCTCTCTCCCATGGCAAAGCTACTTTCCAGCGCAAAAAAACTCTACCAAATATGGTAAAGTGATTCTTTTGTGTTACTTTCCAGGGAAAGGGGCCCTATTTATACAAAATTACGGTATAGTAATGGCCTCCATAAATAAAGAATCAATCAACCATAAATAGAGAACCAATCAGCCATGAATAAAGAATCAATCAAATCACCAAATCAACCATAAATAGAAAACCCAATCAAATCTCCAAATTTTATCTAAAAGAATACTCACATATATTTTTGAATATCCTAACATTCCCCTCTAGCTGGAGTATAAATATCGTATGCATAAAGCTTATTGCATATATGCTAAATTAAAGTCCTCTTAGTGCCTTTGGAAAGCATCTGCAGGTTAATCGTTGGCATTGACAAACTCGGTAACAATAACTCTTTCAACCAGCCTCTCCCTTACAAAGTGATAGTCGATCTCAATGTGCTTGGTCCTTTCATGAAAAACTGGATTAGATGCAATATGTAGGGCAACTTGATTGTCACATATGAGTTTCATTGGAGTCATTTTACAGAACCTTAGCTCTTCTAGAAGTTGTTTGAACCATGTAAGCTCGGCCATGGCTCAATACTCGGCCTCTGCACTTGATCTTGCTACCACATTTTGTTTCTTCATCTTCCAAGATATTAGATTGCCTCCAAATAAGACGCAACATCCTAAAGTTAACCTTCGATCACTGGGGCATCCTGCCCAACTTTGATCTGAATAGCAACTAATCTCCATATGCCTTTTATTCTCATAGATTAAGCGTTCTCAAGGTGCTCCGTTGATAAACTTCAGTATGAGAAGTACAGCTTCCCAATGAGTTGAGATCACATGAGGAGTTTAAAAACTAACACAGTACTCCAACATCAAATGAGATGTCTGGTTGTGTTACTGTGAAATAATTAAGTCTACCTACCAATCTCCAATATTTTCTTTGATCTGATGGTGGCTCCCCATCCTAGTAGGAGTTTAACATTAAAATCCATTGGAGTATCAACCGCTTTATAGTCTAATAAGCCAACCTCCTCAAAAAGGTCTAATGCACACTTTCTTTAACATGTGTAAAATTCAAGGCGTATTTTACACACTTCACACATGGTAATCACACTACCAGACCATTCCGAGGCATATAGCATTCATGACCTCATTACTACGGTAATCTCATTACCGTGGCAATATATTATCACCGCAAACTAAATAGGCTTTAGAGAAGGTAGGTTCTTAAGTGGTATTCTAGTAGAAGACTTGACTAAACAAACATTTATTTTACGGGAAGATATTTCTTTTTGTGTTTATATAACGGTAAATTAATCATTAGTGGCTAATGAAACTACTTGTAACACATATTTTCTAGTTCAATCGGCTAAAAAGAGCTATTTATTCAAAACAAAAAAGCTATTTTGTGGGAATTAATTCATTAAACCTCTATATTTATTTGATAAGTCATAAGTTGTCCATACCTTAATAGTTCCGTAGGAATAAGAGTAGCATCTGAAAGCTTGTACGCCACTAGATGTGATCCACAACGAATGGGTCAAATATCCCACAATGAATGTGTTAAAAATCTCCAAGTTATTTTCTCTTCAATTCCCTTTTACTGATTAACGAAACATCAATCAATGTTAGGCAGTGGAAAAAACTGATTAATCAAGAATCACTAGATTACTAGAATCAGATAACATGACAACTTAATAATACCTATCAAAGCAACTAGGTAGAACCTCTTTTATTAGTCTACACAAAAAAATATCTATTGGGGCAGTCAACCCATCAATCCGCATAAGCGAGATAGCTTTGAACGTATAATACAATGTCTAAATAACTAATCTCAACCTCCCCTAATGTCATCAAGCCATGGTCCATAGTTAAGAAGATTGCATAAAATCATTGCAAACCACACAAGTACTAGCGCACACTCACCTACACACACATATATAAAGTTTAATTTTGTGAATAAATGTTATAATGCATGCTTGCCTTATGCACTCAAAAGTCTTTGGCATGAGCTCAAAAGTCTTTGGCATGAGCTGCACATAATTGTAAGATTCCAAGAAACTACTTACCGCTAGTAAAGTCTGAGTAATATGCTCATTTGGTATGCAAATATACTCTTTCCATTCATCTAGAGGCAACTAATGAGGACCTTAGGTTAAGATAGAATCTCATATAATTTCCAATCAAATCTCAAACAATTTCAACTGATAACTAATACCAACATCTACTTATCTTAAGAACCTTAAGAAACAAGCCTTGACAAGAAGAAAAGATCAATAAGCTATAATTTTGCGACATACTGCTTACTTTAAACTGCTTGCCAAGAAAATACAACATTGCTTTCCAAAATGTGCTAAATTATGCAAATTTAAACAACATCCAAATATGAATGAGAATTATAGTTAGTATCCAAATAGTTGAACTTGCAAATTATTTTTAAAATTCTCCTTTTTTTTTCTCTTATTTTGTTATATTCCTCAAAAAAATGGCAAAAATTTAAGAAAACAAATTTTAGAAAAACAGAACATGTTTGTTACAAATAGTTAAACGCATTTTCAAATTTACTTTCATAAACAAACATAAATATTTGTTGTTTTATATAATCTTAAAGGCAATGATTAAGCAAAATTTATCAGGAACTTATTAAATATACATGTGACAGAAAACAAAATTTTAACGAGAAGACGTACCCAATCATCGACACCTCTAAAAGTATATGTATTGTACATGTAGGCCAACAAAAATTATCAATATAATTTAAATAAAAAAATTAACTAACCAAAAAATAAGGTATAAAATTATGACTTATAGTTATAAGGATAAATTTTCTATAATAATAAATATAAAATTTAAAAATTTGACCTTGATATTATTTAAAAAATAGACAAATAAAAATTTATTTATTAAAGGCATAATAAAGAAACAAATACAGATTGTTATTTCATGCTAGAATGGGACTTACCAAAAAAAAATGTGTACAACGAACAAGTTCTCAAAGATATTTTATTATTTAAAAATTTAAACCAGGAAATAGTAGCAACTAACAGCCCCAAGTTGTACATGAAAATGAACATATTAAGCCCAAATCTAACATGTTTTCAAGCCTTAAAAAAAAAATCTTATATGGAAAATGAGCAGACAAATATAATCGACAAGAGGCAAACATGAAATTATTTAACCTAATTTAAAGTGAAGCAAAATAGGAGCATAGATAGCAGCACATGATCTTAAATTGAAACCTTTCTTTTACAAAATGACTTTAATGTAACAGAAGGATATCCAAGGTTAAATATGACCAGACCAATGAAAGACAAATACTAACACAATAGGTCGATCCCCCCAAAGCACTGGTATTGATATCCTCTGTCAAAATTTAGAGACAAATGGTCACTAGAAAACAACAGCTAGACAATGGCCAATCAAGATAAAACCATCATTAGCATGTCAACCATCATTCATACACAGCTGTACGTTTCAAAGTTTCTAAAACAAATTAAAAAAAAAATTTTTTTTGATGTACAAGCCTCAAAGAAATAAACTTTAAAAATATCTCAACATCATGAAGCACCACTTACTCTGCAGTGCTTCTGAAATTTGGGGAAGACTATGTCATCAACAGCCATAACTTTAATATGCTTTCTGACTGAAACAGCACACTGGAGAATAGACAAACACACTGTTATACAACAAACACACAAGAATAACCCATACTGAACTTCTGTAAACCATATAAAAGAAGAAATTCAAGTCAAGTGATGTCCGAGACCCTTATAGGATGCTTTTTGGATTATAGCAACGTTCTTTTGTGTCATCAAAAATGCTTCTAGCATTATATGACTAAATGCTACTAGAACCTAGTGACCAATATCACATCCGCCAGAAATTTCACCTGGCAATTCTACTTGACTGTGATATAACAAAAAGAAGTTATGAGAAACAAATCATGAAAAGCATGTGGAGACAATACTTTTGCATATAAGCCATTCATCTAAAGAAGCCACAACAATAAGTACAAGCATGAAGAAAGAATAAATCTCCGCAGCCCTTTGGCATGCATAATAGTTGCATACTAGTATATGTTGAATACCCATGATCAAGCAAATGAAGCAGAATAGTTCGATGGGCAACAAATCTGAATGAATTCAAAACTTTGTGAAAAAAATGTAACTCAAACAATACCTGATTTTTTGTGATAAAATCAAATCAAATCAAATTAAATGGATAGTCCTCCATCACATATTTCTTTCCACAATTGATTAATAAAATTTCCAATGAACATGATCATAGTTGCCAAACCAAAGCCATTGCTCAATTATGGCAGCACAAGAAAATAATAACAAAAGTAAATACAACAAGCAATAGGAAAAAACAAAGTTGGTCCATCTTCACACAAACTCAGCTTTAGGTCAATCCTTTAAATCTGATTTGACCCTATCAGTCTCAAATTAGAAGCCTAGCAAACTTTTTAAAAGATATTTTCTCTGTAACACAGAGAAAAGTTATAATTATTAGGGTTTTTTTTCTTGCATACCACTAAAAATGTGTGAATTTGCTTATTTATTTCTGTAAAAATGATATTTGCATATAGCAATATTTATTATCCATATTTAATAGATGATGGGTCATCCACTATCACTCAAATAATAACTAGGAAAGAAACAAAGATGCACGATCAAAGACATCAAAAATTAAAGCAGAAGGGGCAAGTAATACATCAAGCAACATAGACTAACATTAGGTGATTAAGACAACAAATCCTAAAAAGCAGAGAAGTTGCATTGGTATAGTTCTCAACAATTGATTCTCGAGTTCAGGCAGGTATTATGTAATTTAACATGATAAATCATGAATCCTCAATAACTAATTATTAAGTTAAAGATAACTGTCTAAGTTAACATGATAAAATCACCAATTCTCAACAGCTGATTCTTGGGTTAAAGATACTACACAATTTAACATGATAAAATCACAAAACTATAAGCTATTGTTGACCTGGCAACCATAAAAGTACGCAGACCTTGTCATGTCCTTAATGAAAAGAAATCCAGGCAGGCCTTAAGTACACATAAATTGAAAAACTACCCTCTTTCTCACCCCACGAGTATTCAATGCTCCGCTAACAAATCAAGAACCAACACTCCACAATTACATGAGAATAAAAGAAGGAAAAAATGTAGATAAATAACAAAAACAAAAAATTGTAAATGGTTCAACCTTGAAGAAGGCATCCCAGGCCGAATCCAGGGGAAAAAGGGTGTGATCTGTGGCTTTTGAACAACCACCTGATGTGAACCAAATGAAAATTGTGAGGGCTCCTATGGTTCATGTCTCCCTCCTATTCTTGATCAAACCCTAAACCCATTCATTCTCCTGAAGAAATCACACAGATCTTCAAAAAACTTCCAAGATGAAAACCCCAATTAGTTAAAACACACACACTAACACAACCACACAGAGAATCCAATCATTTCAAGAAAGCACCCCAGGCCAAGTCGAGGGGAAAGCTCCTCAGCTTCATGTCTATTAAACCCTAACACCATTCTTTCTCCTGAAGAAATCACACAAATCTTGAGAAACCTTCCAAGATAACAACAATAAAAAATCCTATAATCAAAGAAAAAGAAGGTTCAAAATAACACTTAAAATCAGCTTCATGTCTATTAAACCCTAACACCATTCTTTCTCCTGAAGAAATCACACAAATCTTGAGAAACCTTCCAAGATAACAACAATAAAAAATCCTATAATCAAAGAAAAAGAAGGTTCAAAATAACACTTAAAATCAAGGGAGAATCATAGATCTAACGAGAAACCTTGTTATAGCCTAAGATCTAACCTGATTTTCCAAGAAGGAACCCGTGATGAAGATCATTTCACTGCCTCGGAACCTCGGCAGCGCAGCGCAGAGACAATCTGGACCATCGTGGTTCTCGGAGGAACGAAAAGGAAAGAAGTAAATAGACATTGGAGCAAAGGCACGAAGCAGAAGCGGGGTTTTGAATGGTGACTGGACTATTTATAGACCAATCTTGTAAGGGAGTAATCTCTGAACGGTCGGCAGGCATGGCTTTTTTTTTTTGTTTTTTTAATTGGTCCGTGTAATTATGTAATTTCTATATTTTTAGTCATTGTAATATTTTTAGGTATAATTAAATTTTTCATATTTAGTCAAATTAGGTCATTTTAGGCCGCGGTGTAGATGGGTAAATATAAATTGCAAGGACTTAATTGTATCTAAAAATATTACCGTGGACTAGAATGACCCAACTCAACTAAATATGAGAATTTAATTGTATCTAAAAATATTAAAAGAACTAAAAAAACAAAAATTACACAATTACAGGGACATGTACGACAATTAAACCCTTTCGAATCTTCCATAACAAACCATGGCCATTAATGGCATAATTGCCCTCATCGTAGTACTGAATCTCAGATGGGGTGTTATTTTGACACTCCAATTTAATACAGTAAATCAATGGCTTCTTAGCCTAGTGGCACCGGGTCTCTTGTGTAAGATTTTCGTTTTAGGGAGATTCGAGATTATAACTTATGTAAGTGAGAGCACGATGTTGTTGAATTTACGAATACGCTTCATATCAGTGCATGTTTTTAACTATTAACTTTAAATAGGGGTGCTTGTCACTTATTATCAAAATTTTTTTTTAATGTAATCAATGTGTATTATTATTATTATTATTATTATTATTATTATTATTATTATTATTATTATTATTATATCATCTTGTGATTTGTTAGCCTCATAAGTTATAATAATACGTTTTTTTTAAGGACAAAGTGAGCAAAGGATAGCCACAACGGGAATTATTCATCAAATTCATACTCGCTCATCCATGATTGGGCTACAAAGAGCTGGGAGATTTTTTCATATTTTGAACTTTGAATGATAAAAGTTCCTATAAAACATTTTTCTCAGCAGGAGTAATTAAAGTAACGATTTATGTTTTCATATAGGTAGAATACCCTATTTGGTCCCTGTAATTTATGCAATCTCGCCCTTTAGTCCCTCTATTATAATTTGGTCTAAAAAGATCCCTCTATTATTTAAATTGGCCCAATGTAGTCCCTCATCCCAAACTCCGTCTCATTTTCCATCCATCCCTGCTGACGTGGCTAGTTTATCATTAAAATATTATTAAAAAATAGTTTGGTTAATCTAATCATAAGTTTTAAAGGAAACGGGTCCGATCCTTATAGGATCCAAACCCGATATGATAACAAAGTCGGGCATTCCCCCTCTCCAGACTGACATACCCCACCAGCGTCACCTTCTTCTCCCGCAAGTTACCCCAACAACCGCCGGCCGTCCATCGTTACCCACCGTTGGTTCTCTACTCCATCAACCACCATCCACGTGCCGCTAGACAACATCTCAGTTTCGCCTCTACTCCACCTTTGCAACTCAACCATTACAGTGTTGTTGCAGATCCTCCGCCATGTCCATTCAGAGCATTGGAGTACAAACTCGATCTGGCAACATCTGGCCCCATAAGTAATTGATCAAGCTCAGTTCATCTGATTCGAAGTCATCAACGAGATTTGTGAACATCCATTGTAGTTTGGTTTTTATCCATGGATGTTTTGATTAAGCTCAAACATCCAATTAGTCTACAATATGTTATAGACATTTTGATCAATAAAATTGAAATTTTATGTAAAAAGAATTCAATTAAACATCAAAATTCAATTTTAGTTATGACATATAATCTGCAGTATGATCTGCTACAAAATCACACTAAATTCTAGTAATTTTAAGCTGCCACAAAATCACACTATAATCTGCAGCATGATCTTAATGAAGCAACAAAATCACACTAAATATAATCAATAAATTTGAAACTTTATGTAAACAGAATTCAATTAGACATCAAAATTCAATTTTAATTATGACATAATCTGCATAACTGTTTGCATTCTGGTAACACCTGCAAAATTCAGATACAAACTGTCTGCAGCAGGATATGTGCAGCATGAACCCAAAAACATGTAGCATCAGTTACAACAGATTTGCATAACTGTTTGCATTCTGGTAACACCTGCAAAATTCAATATTACATAACTATTTGCATACAACAAATTTTTTCTTCAAGTTCACTTAGGAACATTTAGCATTACATAACTGTTTGCATTCTAGTAGCATCTGCTACAACAGATATCAAAATTCGCAGCAATTCTGTTATGGATAATGTATAAACCCAAAAGCATGTAGCATCAGATACAACAAATATCAAAATTACATCAAGTTCACAATTATTTTAGTTAAGCTTTCTCTTTTGTTGAAGCAGATGTTCTGCTCTGCTGTGTGAACAATTCTGGGATCTCCATTGATGTACTGGTTTGTTGGTTTCCTCCTCCAACCTGATTTTGCCCTACCATAGACCTCCAATTCTTCTATCCTGGCCATTACAAACACCAATTATATTAATAACCCAGAAAAGATAAAATAAAAAAAAAATGACAATCTCAAGATGATTAAGAAGATTACCATTAATTCAGCTGCAGTAACAAATGAAGAGAAATTTGTGGATTCCCTTCCAATAATTAGTCCACCACTGTATCTACCCTACATTATATGAAAAGTTTATTTTAGCCTTCTGAAACATCAGTTCATGATATGTAATTGAAAAATGATATTCATTCCTTACTCTTAAGATTGTTGTTGAAGTAAGACTTGCAGCATGTGTTTTTTTAGGCCTTTTGGTTGTGCCTCTTTTTTCTGTAGGTTGTCCTGTTGTACCTGCCATGTCACTAGATTTACCCTGTCATACAATGTTAGACCATGACAAGCAAATTAAATTGGAGTAAAGAAAAAATATTCCATAACTGCTTACCAATGTGTTACATCTCTTTGGACATGTAGTCTTGTTATGGCCTTCAACATGACAATAACCACATTTAAATACCCTGCCTTTCCTAGACACAATTGACTTGCCTTTGCTTTTACCCTCAAGAGGCTCTCTTCTCCTTTTCTTAGCTGGTCGACCGGGCATTCTTTTTACCAATGGAGGTTGGACTGGTCCTTCTTCACTTATAGGCCAATAATCTCTGCCCTTCAATAGATTAACAACAAAGCCATATGCCTTTAGGTAAGTCTCTTTTCTATACCAGTGAGACACATAATTAATAGGATCTGCCCCTTGGAAAGCAATAGTTGCTAGTGCATGTTGGCAGGGGATGCCTGTTTTATCCCATTTACCACAAGAACAAGTATTCTCTGCTAACATGACAACATAAGCCTCCCTTTCAATCACCATCAGATTGTCCCAGAACACCTCATGTCTTTCATCCCCATTCCACTCCACCCGCCACTTGCCACTTTTTCCTTTCATTTTCAATCTTACCTAGAATATTAGGCCCTAATTCTCCACCCCACTTGCTAGCATAGTCTCTTTTGACTACTATTCTTGTCATGACATATTGTCTTATATCTTCAAGCATAGAAATAATTGGTTTTGCTCCTAGCATCCAATATTACTCCATTAAAGGTTTTCGGACATGTTGTTGTCAATGACCTCACATTTAACCCGAATCATTAAAAGTAAGCCATGCACCAACCTTGAATAGGCCATTTCTCAAGTAATTCCTTCATAGCACTTTCTCCTCCTTTCATCTTACTCAATTGGTCTAAATTTTTCTTCACCTCAGCCTGGCTTGTAGACCTTGCAATATTCCAGAATTGAAGATGCAACTCCTTGCCTTGAAATTTTTTTCCCCATCTTGCATAGATGTGTCTTGCACACATCCTATGCTCAATAAATGGAAGAAGATTATTCACTTTGCATTTTATTAGGCCTTGCAATGAAGAAATCAAACAAATTAAAAATGTATCGAGTCATCAAATAAATTAAGCTATGCTAGTGTGTGTTTTATACTTTCTGCATATCACTAATGATAGACCATCCTAAGCCTTCTCCCATACTTAGATCTGTCTTCAAGTTATCAATAAACCAGGACCATGATTCACTTGTTTCCTTTTGTACAACTGCCCAAGCTATTGGGAATATTTGGTTGTTGCCATCCTTCCCCACAACCACTAGTAATTGACCCTTGAGTAAGCCTTTAAGGAAACATCCATCCAAACCAATAATATGCCTACAACCACTTAAGAAACCTTCCCTGGCAGCCTTCAGACATATGTACATCTTTTGAAACACAGACACCTCATTTGGAATAACCCTTTCAACAACCACAACCACAACCACACTACTCCCGGGATTTGTAGACTTTAACTCAAGAGCATAATTATTTATCACCTTGAAATCTTCTCTGAATTGTGCCTCAATTTTTTTCAATACTATACTCTTGGCATTCCTGCAAACCTTGTGTGTGACAAACACACCTAACTGTGCCCTCACCATTGCTCTAAGTTGCTTGGCCCTAACACAAAGCATAGAACTTATAACTTCCCCAAAATTTTTTTGGCAATTAACCTAGTCAGTCACTCCCTTCCCAGTTTTTTGTAGTCCCAAGTAAGCATGTATGATCGAGACATAATGCTTGATCACAAACATCTTCCTCCCCACTACTCCAAGAGCACAAGATTAACCATTTGCAGTCTTTTTGCTTTACACTTTGCCCTGACCCTCATTGAGTCATTTTTAATGAACTTAAATTCAAACCCTTTCTTTGTTGAGAATTCTACAAGTTCATTCTTGAATGATTTCAGATCTTCAAACCCAAGATCTAGGTTGAAATCAACCAAAGGGACATCAGGGTTATATATGTGCTTATTTGACTTGTGGCGCCTTGCATCGTCTGCATCAGAACCATCACTTGTATCCTCATAACTGCCAGGATCATCTGATTCAAAGTAGTCACTCTCATGTCCTCCTACTTTTCCCCTCTGACTTCCAATGTTTGCATTTTCTGCCTGTCCCTCAACTATAAGTTCACCATCAGATCTGTTAGAATCATCTTCATCGACACTGTCAGCATCATCTTCACCAGAATTCCTTCCTTTTTTATTCCTCTGTTGAAAATATTTTTTAATTTTATCCCTTGCATTTTCTGTTTCATCATCTGCATCTGAACAATAGTCAACAAATGGTACATCTACCAGCCTTTCTTCATCATCTCCATCTGAGTTACTCTCATTGTCACTACCATTTCCATCCACATTGCCTTTGTCACTGTCCTGTTCCACATCTACTTCCATAACATTTTGCTGGCTCACATCAAGCTCTGCAATTGAAACACGATCATCCAATAACCCTAATGGCAATTTCTTCTCTTGCATAACACTTGATGACTCCACATATATATCTATTGTACAAAATTTTCTTAATTGATTAGCCAAGCCGATCACACCTCAATCATCGCAAATTAATTTTAATAATCCATCATTCTCTGTGTAATATAAATCCCATGCCTTGTTGATGTCATATCCTAAATCCTTAATATCACCTAATAAGTCCCAATGACAAAATTTATCAGGGTCAACTGAGAACTCATCCATTTGTCCAGTAAGGTACCTAACTTCCCATGTTTTTAGCAATGATCCTCCATGGTGATATTTAATAGTGTATTCCCCACGATTGGCCATTGAGGTACCTAAATTAGTTGCTTCCACTAACAGAACACGAATAAAGTCAATTTCAAACTTAAACATCAAAAGCATAATGCTCAATACTGGGTTGAAAACAGAAATATTTGTTCCATGCTCATAACATTAGTGAAATCAAAATCAAATTTAAAAATCACATATGTAATGTTAAATAAATGGGTCAAGCAAGTGAAAATAGACATAATAATCTACTAATTGAAATCAAATTCAGGAAAATCGTCCAAAATAATTAAATTCAAACCTAGTGAAATGCCCTACTTACTGAAAGGAGAACTAGAAGTCTGCACTCCAATTGGTCTGAGCAGTGATGGATCTTCAAATGGAGAGGAGACGTGGCGATGGTTCTTCAAACCTAATGGAGATGGGATGGTTGGGAGCCGCGAGCCAAGGGGGAAGTGACACTAGCGGAGGCACGATGTCTTGCTGGTTGGAGACAAGATCGATAGTAGAGTTGATGTAGATGCCGATGTAGACACGGGCTGACTGGTGGGTTAGGGTCTTTGGAGAAGACGGTGGATGGTGGGGTAGGTCAGGCTGGTGGGATATGTCAGTCAGTCTGGGCCTGACTTTGTTATCATATCGGGTTTGGATCCTATAAGGATGGGGCCCGTTTTCTTTAAAACTTATGATTAGATTAAACAAACTATTTTTTAATAATATTTTAATGATAAACCAGCCACGTCAGCAGGGATGGATGGAAAATGAGACGGAGTTTGGGGTGAGGGACTACATTGGGCCAATTTAAATAATAGAGGGATCTTTTTAGGCCAAATTATAATAGAGGGACTAAAGGGTGAGATTGCATAAATTACAGGGACCAAATAGGGTATTCTACCTTTTCATATATATATATATAAGAAAAGATTGACTTGTCTTGCTATTCATGGATCATTCCTATGTAATATTTATGTGTTTGGTGATGGGAAATTTGACGGATGGTGTTATTCATGGATCATTCGCAATTACTAGCTGTATGCAATGAATAATTTGATTAAATTGATTAGGAGTTAATATTTTTGTATTTGATATTAGAATATATTCTCAGGAATCTTTTTTATAATGACAGAAATACTTTTGTGTTATTCTACTTATCAATAATTTATCAATTTTTTTAATATTAAAATAATAATAAATGTTTTGGATATTAAAATAAAAATAATAAAAAATAATAATAATACATTTTGGTAAAATGTATAAAATGTTTTTAATATTAAATAATAATAATTATATGTTTTTAATAATAATAATAATGGATAGTATTTTATAAATAAATGGTTTAAAATAATAATAAAATATTTTAAAAAATATTAATTATTTTTATAATATTAAATATTTAAATAAGAAATACTTATGTGTATCAGAAAACCTTAGAAATGGAAAAAGTAATTTTCGAAAAGGGTTGAGGGTATTTTGGTAAAAGAAATAACTTAATTTTTCTTTCCCATAGGAATCCAACTTTTCCACCATTTTGTGAGAGAATCACTTTTCTTCAATTTGATGGTATCTCTCTCCCATGGCAAAGCTATTTTCTAGCAAAAAAAAAAAAAAACTCTACCAAACATGGTGAAGTGATTCCTTTATATTACTTTCCATGGAAAGTTAAGTACTTCCCATGTATCAAACCTAACCTATTGGTCATTTAATTATATAAAAAAAAGTTAAATTATTAAACTAGAATATTAATTCTAATCACTAGTGCTCTATGTTGCAAGGACCAGCTTAGAACATCATCATGGTAATTCCAATACCAGGCGAAGCTTCAGGAAGAATCGGGGAAAGAATGACAACAAGTTTGAAGATTTCGTTATAGGTGCGATTACTTTAATTTCGTAATTAGTAGTTTAATGAATGCATATAATTTTTCTATTATCAGTTTGTTACAAGGTTGTCATATCTGCTCATAGTGTTCTGGCATGGCACATGTTTGTTAAAATGCCAGAGTGGAATATTTGGTTATAATTGTAATGATTTTCCAGGATATGGCTATATAATTGAATGATCAATAAGAAGGATGGCATCTTTGGCCTTAATTTCCTCTCTAATTCTCTACATCCTTCTTCCTTTAACCTCCTCATTCCTTTTCTTCTTCTTTTTCCCTGAATTTCTCTTGAAAATCTTCTGCCTGATACGAGTGGTCATAACAATTTGATGTTTTTTCATTGATCCATGATGTGGTCTTCAGCAAGATCGACTCCCTCTGTGCGATAGTGTAGCCACACTCTGATTCCTTCGATTTGTTGCACAAGATCCAAGCCGAGTCCTTCGACATCCTCCAAAACTTCCTTGCTTCTCAACAGTCAATGATGGCAGAGATGATGTTAAAATTGCAGCAGCTTGACAAAGCTACTGCACATCCACCTCTTCTTCCACTTCCACAACCTAAACAAGGTATGCCACTTCACCTAGTTTCACCACTTACCCCTCCATCTCTCCAGTCATCATCCTATATGCCATCCACTCGGTTACTGACTATTGATGTTCCGATGTTCACCGGCGATAATGTTCTGGGCTGGCTCTTTCAAATCACTCATTTCTTTTCATTCTATCATATCCCCCGATAATCAATGCCTCCCAATTGTGGCATTCTATGGCCTTGTTTGGGTTGGCTTCTCAAAAAAGCACTTTTTTTAAGTTTAATAGAAGTGCTTCTGGAAAAAGTGCTTTTCCAGAGTAAGTTAAGCACTTTTTTATATTTTGTGTTTGTATTAGCTTTCCTGTAAAAGCAGAAGCTGTAAAAATAAGCTAAAAACAGCTTTTTTCAGAAGCTGCTCATCACTAGCTTCTGAAAAAAGCTGTTTTTCAGCTTTTTTTACAGCTTCTGCTTTTGCAGAAAAGCCAATACAAACAACTTTTTTTGAACCCAGAAGTGCTTAACTTATAAAAAAGCACTTCTGGGTTTTCCAAAAGCTCATCCAAACAAGCCCTATATGTCCGACTCGGCTCTTTAATGGTTCCAGTGGCTTCACACTACTGACAAGCTAATTCACTGGGATGATTTTGTTTACAAACTCGAGCTCCGTGTTGGACCTTCATTCTTTGTGAATTATGAAGCGGCTCTTTACAAACTCAAACAAACCTCCTTTCTCACTAAATACCTTGAGGAGTTTGAGTCCTTGTCTACCAGAGTCACTAGCCTGAGTTAGCAGAGCCTTCTCAATTGTTTCTTATCGGGTCTTCTTAATGAGGTCCAATGGGAACTCTATTTACTAAAGCCAGCTTCGCTCCATGACATTGTTAGCATGTACAAATTGGTTGAAGACAAGTTCCAAGCTAGCATATCCACTATCCCTCAACCTCTGTTTCATCGACCACCGACCTTGGCACCACCCTCACCGTCGCTGCACAACAGTCCACTTCCAATTAAACCGCTCACGCCAACAGAGATGGCAGCCAGGAGAGAGAAGGGTTTGTGTTTCAATTGCGATGCCAAGTTTACACTAGGACACAAATGCAATTTGGTTCAATTTCTCTGTTTATTAGTGGAGCTAGAGGACTTAATTTTGCCGGCTGAAGAACCTCTGTCGGAGATGTCATCTCCGCCATTGGAACCCATCCAAGAAGAGGCATGGATAGCCGACACCCCGAGTATTTCCCTTTATACACTTACGGGGCAGGTCGTTCTCTCGACATTAAAGATCATTGACATCATCAACGGTAAAGATATCATCGTCTTCATTGATGGTGGCTCCACCAACAATTTCATGCAAACAAAGTTAGCTAATCATTTGGGTCTGCCGGTCCAGCCCTCTTACCATTTTAAGGGTCACAGTGGGGGAATAGTGATGCAATCACATGTGGAGGTGTGTGCTCTGAGATTCCATTGAAGTTGGGTGAAGCGACATTCCTAGTGGACCTAATCTTATTATCCATATATGGAGCCGACATTGTTCTGGGGTGCAGTGATGGTCAACTTGGTCCCATTTTATAAGATTATAATGAATTATGGATGGAGTTCACTTACATTGGTCAACTGGTCCGATAGAAAGGATTGGATCGAGTCCAATATGGATCGACGAGACCAGCTTCTCTTCGTCATCCACAATTGGATTCGGCCCAACTTTATCAACTTATAGTTGAACCAGTTATACGGGACCCGAGCACTTGTCGTCTTCCTTAATAAATTGAAAGAAATTATGGAAAAGTATCATGATGTTTTCGCCCTTCCGACGGGTTCGCCTCTAGCCAGGGCTCATGATCATTTTATTCTTTTGCTCCCAGGTACCGCACCAGTTAACGTCAAGCCCTACCAGTACCCCCATTTCCAGAAGGAAGATATAGAAAAATCACTACAAGAAATCATGTTTTTGGGGGTGGTTTTAAAGTCATTTAGCGGCGGTTATAACCACCGGTAAATGAAACCGCTAGCAGTTCCAAAACCGCCGCGTATACCAACGTTGGCAGCGCAATTCACGGCGATTTTATAGAACGGCCGGAACAACTGCCACGAAATGTGTACGACAATTTCCGGCGGTTACATAACGGCCGAAAAATTATAAAGAGCTCGAGACACCAGAATTCGTAGAAATAGGTGGCGGTTGATGCTTAAACCGCGTGAGTTTGGTTTTTAAATCATTTTTTATTTTTATTTGATTTTTTGACAATTAGATATATATATATATATATATATGTGAATCCTGTGCATATATTGAACTCATTCAGTTAATATTTAAAAATAAAAAAAATTATTTGTAACTCATTAAAAATTAAGTCAAATTTACAAGTTTTCTCTCAGTCAAGGCTGCAAACATATTATAATAATCACAAGCTAGACAATTAAACCTATAAACAAATTGGAGAACAAGACTCATCATTTCATACTTTGTCATCATTTCAAATTGGAGTGTTGCCTTGCCTTGGTGTTGCCCCTAGTGCCAATGCAGTCTCCATTTTCAAACAAACAACTCTCTTATTAAGACTTTATAACATTAAGAATTATAAATGAGCAGTAGAAGAAGAGTTTAAAGGATTGGATAAAAACCAGGTTCATTTAGATCTTGAGATCTTCGCGAAGCCTTTTCATGGTGACTCCAGTAACAGCCATGGCATTACCAACGTCATGCATGCAATTGGGATGATGTAGTTCCTGCTAAAATTGATAGCCCGGCGATGCATTTCCCTCGAGGTACATGTTTTGGTCTCTGTCCTGCAGTGTAACAGGCAACAGAGACCTACAAATGAGTGCAAGAAGCATTAGCTTCTACTATAACTCCAGTATACAACTTCATTACCATGTTAGACAAGCAAATCTCAGTCTGATTTCTTCCTAGCTCACACACACACACAAAAGAAAACTTCAATCTCTGTTTGTTTTCTGAGTGCATTCACTTCCAACCCCATACTATTCAGAAAAAAAGCTAATCATAACCTAGTTTAGATACAATACAAAAAAGAGAGAGCTTCAACAATTTATTAGAGTTACATGCTCTAAATCAATCTGGGACGAAGTACCAGGCGCTCTACAAGAAAGTAGACTTTTTATCAGGTTAGTAAGACAGTTGATCTTTGAGTAATTCTAAATGGCCTCTAAGTGCTTCATGTTTGCTATTTGCAGGAATCACAACTATACAAACCAAAGCAATAAAGACAGTATATAAATCATATTTCTTCAATAATCACAACCTATGTTGTATGGTTTATTGCTCAGTAACATTACAACTACCCAGACCTCTGTATTTATCCCAGACCAAAATCCGGCTTCGCGTTTTTGTTGTCATAGTTCTTGGAAAAATTTTAAAGCAGTGAATGGAAATTGTATGGATATAGTATGAGATGGTTAATACACATGAGGGAATTTAAAGTCAAACAAGCTTAAGATAAGTAACAAAGTCTGACATATGCATACCTATGACCGATGATAAAGCGAATGATAATGCCCTTTTCCTTTTCCAGCTTCTCTCGTTTCTCACCTGTTGCAAACACAAGGAGAAAAGTACTCACTTATTAGATTTATTATTGGAAAAAACATTCAGTAGTTAGTCAAAAGAAAAATACTGAACCTTGAGGCATCCAAGTAGCACGAACCGAATCTCTCCGTTTACGACTGCTAAAAGCAGTGTTTATCCCTACTACCATGAAATATTTTTTTTCTTCCACTTGATCCAGTAACCTTAACATTTTCTGATACGGGAGAGCCACCGAGTATTGATTCTTGTGCAGCCCTTGCTACAGCTAATTCCATTTCAAGGTTCAATATTGTCTTATCTAGTGTTCTGTAATATAAATTTCAAGATGCTCATTAGTTACACAAAATCTAAAAAGAGTTCACAGTGATCAGACTTACTGTATTGCATCATGAGTCTTTGAAACTTCCCCATAGAACATCTCTAAGACGCCGCTTTTTATCAATCTATAACAACAAAAGCAGAGAAAATATGATCTATTTGTCATATCCTAGATTTAAGTATAATCTTGTCTTTACTAGTTTACTTGACATGGCAAAATCATTAGAAGGTTTGAGGCACTCATAGATTTCGAGCTGCAATCGCCTGCAAGAAGCTTTATCTTATCTTCCCCGATGTCGGTTCTCCTGATGATCTCTTTAGCTTCAGGTATTGTCCACATTCTGTAAACACCTGTAGAATTTATACATGCAATATCTTCTCTTAATAAGAAACCTCAGTAAAAAAAATTGAAGATCTAAACATCAAACATAATTAACCTCCAAATCATTCATCCAATTTTTGCTTTAGAATTGACCCTAATCAGCGTGTCTACAATGTAATCTAATGATCACTTATGTTAATATCTCAAGATATTGATCTAGCAATACGTAACTG
>NW_024086907.1:0-24401 GCF_009730915.1 Dioscorea cayenensis subsp. rotundata | reverse complement strand
GTAATCGAGACACCTATTTTGGTGGTAATCACATTACCATCTTATTTGGTAATATTTCACTATTAGTAATCTCATATTACCATCAACATTACAACTGCTATAGTAACAAAACATGGTAATTTGAACATATTACCACCAGATTCTCGGTAATGTTTTCACATTACCGCGAACTAAACACCCCCTAAATACATTAAATAATAAGTCAAACTCCCTCCAACAATATAGGTTGAATTTGTTTGGTAACTTATAAAACCGTGATGTGAGTGATTTTACTTGTAATCTCACCATCCTACTTAAAAAAATCACCTCATCACATTTTATGAAGAGTGTTAAATAATTAGTTATAATAATAGATAATAGGAGCACTCTCACTGACCCACTTACACTTACGTGGTGTCTATAGTTTTTAATTTACATTAAATCAAATAAA
Source organism: Dioscorea cayenensis subsp. rotundata (assembly GCF_009730915.1). Classification (NCBI taxonomy): domain Eukaryota; kingdom Viridiplantae; phylum Streptophyta; class Magnoliopsida; order Dioscoreales; family Dioscoreaceae; genus Dioscorea; species Dioscorea cayenensis. The sequence continues at coordinate 23,971 of NW_024086907.1, read as the reverse complement.
AAAATAAATGCAATATTTACCATTATAGAAATAACATTTTTACATATACTCTAACTTCACTTATATATAATTTCACTTACAAAACAACCCCTTAACCAAAATGAACTCTTTATTATTATTATTATTATTATTATTATTATTATTATTACTACTACCAAGATAAGCGGTTAGTAAGTAAAAAAAACAAAGGTGTGCATGTGCCTCGACTGCTGTCAATGGGACCCGCACAAATGTGAGCACAAGAACCACTCATAGCTTTCGAAAGGGCACCTTCATCTCACAAAATTGATCTCTGGCCAACTGTGAAGCAACTTCGCATGAACCCAAACTTCCAATTGACCTAAAGATCATTGTTAACCAAAATGAATCTTATGAGCACTAGAAAAATGCTTAGCGGCAGCAACCATAGTTGCCTCTGGTCCATCTAGTGATGAATTTGTCTGGTTTTTTTTTGAACCACACATGATCAGTGAGAAGAAAGACGAAAACCATGAAACCAATCCAGAGGATTTTGGATTTCCATTCATCTTGTCCTCCATATTTTCACAAAAAGAGCTCAACGATCACTGATAGTTTGCAACAAAACAATGTTGGTAGAAATGTAATGCTAATTGAGACTTTGCCTTTTGAAATTACAAGTGATGAAAGTGTCCCTTTATATACACATAGATTGAGTTTCTTGGTTGCCAAGTTTCAACTTTGTTTTTGACTCCTAAATTTCTATGGTTTTTGGTTTTGACTCCTTAATTTCTCCGTTTCACGTGTTTGTTAATGGTTTTATAGTCTTTATTAATTAGTTTATTTCACTGTCATGCAATTTCTTTATTGGAAATTGTTTTGACGAAATTACTACATATATAGTGATTATACTTATTTTTTAATGGATATTTATATATTTTTTTTCTTGTCATTAACATTAATTTATTATTTTTATGGAAATTAGCTTTATTATAATTTTAAAATAAACATCAAGTGAAACATGCTTGAAAAAAACAGAATATTTGACCAACAAATATCCTCATCTATAATTGTTGTAAAAAAATTAAGCAAGCATATATATATATATATATATATATATATATATATATGTGAAAATAGATAAAAAACACTCCATACTTAAAGGTTTGTGAATAGACAAATCAAGACAAAAGATACACTAATTATGATTAATGGTAGCAAAAAATTCAGATGAAGACAAAACCGGGTCCGGAAGACTATTACTATAAATAGATAAAGTTGTTGTTTAGCTCCCGACTCGGGTTTTAAATCCGAACAAACCTAATCTCTGTCCAAACCTAGTTTATTTTAAAAACTAGGTTGTCTAATTGTCCAAAATCCTATAAATTACAATTAAGCTCACTCAAATATTAAACTATAAAAAATAATTTAATTCACATTAAATGCAAAAAAAATAATGTCCAACAATCCAAAATCCAAAATCCAAATCAAATCATACAAAAGTGCAAGTCTTAATCGAAAAAACAACATAAATTTGAAGTTTATGGAAGATTGGGCTTAAAATAGTTGAGCTCATGATTGTGGACTATTAAATTTTTAGAGGGAAAAAGGCCTGATTGTCCAAATTCCTTTGTCGGGTCTGGATTTAAATCCGGACAACTAAGCCATGTCTAAACCCAACCTGCATTAGCAAAATTTTTTTCCAAACCCATTTTATTCAGGATCGAATAGAATCAGGACAGTGGACCTGGGCAGAGTATTGCCATCCCTAGTTAAGATTAAATGGTAGTTTATTTTTGGACATGTACTTTATAAATATATGTTTGTGATGATGTAATAGTTTTTCTTGTTTATTTTTAGTGAAATGTTTTTTTTTTTTCAATGGCATCGATTGTTTTAATTTATTGCAAATTAATTTAATTGTGTATGAGGTATTAAATTATTCATAATATGTTTACAGGTGTAATAACAGTTATATTGATAGATTAATTATTAATATAAAATTTTTTACCAATGGTATAATCGTTGCTAAAGCTAAACAAGTCTTTTTCAAGATACATCTATAGCAACAGATGTTGTAGTCATTGATAAATCAAATGGATTTATTCCAACAAATGTTGTAACCGTTGGTATAGGTCTATACTTGTGAGATTTTTATTGACGGTAAAAAAGGTTGGAGTATACATTTTAGCATTGGTATAAGGTAAATAAATCTAAGATGCTTTTACCAATGGTGGATCAATAGTTACAGTTACATTCTGTTAATAAGTCCCATGAATCTTTTCCAATAGAAGCTATAACCCTTGGTTTAGATGTACACACACAAGACTTCTACTAATGGTAAAAAAAATGTTAGAATGAGTGTTTTTATTGATGGTATAGGTTAAGCAATCTAACGGTGTTATCTCAACAGTATGACCAATAGTTACAATCATATTTTGTCGGTAAAACTAATAAATATATTTTAACAAACGTTATATCCGTTGGTATAGTCTATACCTATACAAGACTTTTACCGACGGTAAAAGAAGTGTTGAAATAGGTATTTTTACCGTTGGTATAGGGTTTTGGAATCTTTACCAAAGGATTGTTGATTTTTTACCAACATTTTTTACTCCGTCACTATATGGCAATTTATTTGTAGTGTGGGGACTTACTAATTGGGGCAAGTGTCATATGGAGCAACGAAAATCAGCTATATACACGCTTAGAAGATTTACAAGAACCATACTGAATTAATAAATTTCATGCTATGTATATCTTGCATATAGTATTTATGTTGTGATTGAAAGATAATTGAATCCCCACACCACAATATACTTATGTTTGTATTGCCTTTATAGAACATACATACAACGGTTTGAATGTAACTGAAAACATAAGAGTGGGCTACAAACATGGCAAGAGGTTACAAACGTGCATGAAGTGGAATGAATGAGTCAATGGTGATCACATGAACATTTAATTATCTTTAACACCCCCGCGCAGTGGAAGCCTTCGGGGACCCGATCTTTGAGGCGGATTTAAATTCATAAAAAGAGTTGAGAAGGCAATCCTTTAGTGAAGATGTCGACAGAACCGGGATGACGATGGAACATGCAAAAACTCGAACCTCGCCGAGTGCAACTTTTCACGAACAAAGTGAATATCCAACCTCGATGTGTTTGGTTCGACGATGTTGTATTGGGTTAGATGACAAATAAAATGCAGTCCCGATGTTGTCGCAGATGAGCGAGTGTCGCCTTGGATAGCGGCGGTGGAGTTCTTGAAGTAGTTGTCGTAGCCAGACGCGTCTCGGCAGCGAGCATGAGCGAGCGACCCGATACTCCGCCTCGGCACTTGATCGTGAGACGGTTGTTTGGCGCTTGGAGGACCATGAGATTAGATTATCTCCAAGGAAAACACAATAGCTGGGAGGTAGAACGGTGGTGTCCGGGCACCCGCCCAATCTCGCGTCGGAGTAGGCTATCAAAGTCCGTGGTGGAGGAGTTTTTGTACGGTGAAGACCATGATCAAGTGTGCCTTTGAGGTATCGCGAGATGCGCTTGACTAAGTGCAAGTGAGGGCTCTCGTGGATCATGCATATGGAGACGGACTTGTTGCACGGCGTAAGAGATGTCAGGACGAGTTATGGTGAGGTATTGGAGAGCTCCTGCTAGACTGCGATAAAGAGACGAATCATGGATGGGAGGTCCATCAGAGGAAAGTTTTGGACGGGAATCTATGGGTGTGAGGCATGGATTACATGAGGACATGCCAGCCCTCTCAAGGATTTCATTTGTGTATTGATGTTGGGAGAGAAATAGGCCAGTTGGAGAACGAGACACTGTAATGCCGAGGAAGTGATGGAGAGAGCCAAGATCAGTCATTGCAAACTCGGACTGTAAGGAGGAAATGAGACGATTAAGTAGGTCAAGAGATGAAGCTGTGAGTACAATGTCGTCGACGTAAAGTAAGAGATAGGCAGTGTCGGGTCCATGGCGGAAGATGAAAAGAGAATTGTCCGAGCGAGAGCTTACAAAACCCAATGAGATGATGTCTTGTGCAAAAGCGATGAAACCAAGCACGGGGTGCTTGCTTTTAGACCGTAGAGGGACTTGTTGAGCCGACATACAAGTCGCGGACTAGAAGAATCAACAAAACCTGTAGGTTGTTGGCAATAGATGGTTTCTTGCAAGGAACCATGGAGAAAAGCGTTCTTGACGTCCAGTTGGTGAATGGGCCAATCATTGGATATAGCAAGACTAAGAACTAACCTGATGGTGGACGGTTTGACGACCGGTGAGAATGTTTCATTAGTAATCGGCACGGGCTGCCGGGAAAAACCGCGAACAACCCAACGAGCTTTGTAGCGGGCAAGGGGAACCGTCGGGGGTTCATCTTATGCGGAATATCCATTTTGCTCGTGACGAGGTTTGCACTAGCAGGCGTTGCACTAAGGTCCAAGTGTTATTGCGGGATCAAGGGCGTCGTATTCTTCTTGCATAGCACGACGCCAATGGGGATCATTGAGAGCAGCGCGGGTGGAAGAAGGAATGGGTGAAATTATGCTTGTTGTAGCGGCAAGGTTGAGAATCTTTTTGGGTTGCCGAATACCATCCTTGGCCCGTGTAACCATGTGATGAAGATTGGGCTGTGAAGGAGTAGATGAAGATGATGTTGTGTTTGACATTGCTGTTGGTGTAACAACAACAGGAGATGATGGAGTTGTGGCAGCACTTGGAGAGGAGGCGATAGGTGTAGTAGTAGTAGAGACAAAATCAAGTAAGAAGTCAAAGGAGGAAGGTGATTGTGTTAGGTCCTTGCCAAAAGGAAAAACATTCTCATCAAACACAACATGGCGTGAAGTGATAATGTGACGAGAAGAAAGCTCCAAGCACCGATAACCCTTGTGGTTGGTTGGATATCCGAGGAAGACGCAAGGGGTGGAGCGAGGTGCAAGTTTGTGAGGGACTGAGGCAGAGAGGTTAGGATAGCAGAGGCAACCAAAGACGCGAAGGTGCGCATAGGATGGTGGAGAATGAAACAACTTCTCATATGGTGTCATGAAATTAAGTGGTTGGCATGGGCGGCGATTTGGGAGGTAACTAGCAGAGAAGTGCTTCACCCCAGAATGATGCCGAGCATTTGGGCTTGAAAGAGAAGAGTACGAATGACATTATTGGTTGTGCGAATCATGCGCTCGGCTTTTCCATTTTGTTGCGAAGTATACGGACATGACAATCGGAGAAGGACACCGTGTTCGAGAAAAAATGAGCGTGAAACATTGTTATCAAATTCACGGCCATTATCACATTGCACAGATCGAAGAGAAGTGTTGAATTGAGTTTGAACATAGGCATGAAAGCTTTTGAGGATAGAAAATACGTCTGATTTATGGCGAAGAGGATAAGTCCAGGAAAAATGAGTGTAGTCATCCAAAATTATCAGATAATAACGAAAACCAGAGAAAGAAGAGATAGGCGAGGTCCATACATCACAGTGAATTAATTCAAATGGAGAAGTTGTAACAGAACATGAAGATGAAAAAGGAAGCCGGACATGACGTCCGAGCTGACAGGCATGACATAGTGAGGTTTTTGGTTTATTACACCGAATAATAGAGTGTTTACGCAAAGATTGAAGAACATGGCGACCAGGATGCCCTAGAGCGAGCGATGCCACAAATCTGTTGAAGCATGGAGAGCGAGCAAGGACTTGAGGCCGAGAGATGGAAGTAGCGAAGGAAAGAGGGTACAATCCACTTGAGCTATTGCAGCGGAGGATCTCGTTCTTTGTTCGAAGATCCTTCACAGAGAAGCCAAATGGATCAAATTCTACTGAACAAACATTGTCAGTTGTAAACTTTCGTATGGAAATAAGATTTTTGATAATATTTGGAGCAACAAGAACATTGTTTAGGAGGAGGGGACAGTGTGAGCTAGGAATGGAATTATGACCAATATGAGTTATGGGAATAGAGGCACCATTACCTACTAAAATTTGAGGAGAAGATGCTGGGATAGTAGAAGGAGAAGAGAGAATACCAGCTTCGGATGACATATGTGCCGTGGCTCTAGAATCCATGTACCATTCAGAGTCACTGGGAGTCGGCAGGGAAAGGTTGTTGAGGGCGTTGACAAGAGCGGACTGATCCCAAGTTGAGTGCGTTAGGGGAGAGATCTTTGGAGCATGTGGTGAAGAAGGGAGTGAACGGAGCAAAGACCGTGTGCGCTTGAGGAGAGAATGACGGACGAGGACCGAGAATGCCGGTATTAGGAGGAGGACGCCACTGGTTAGGCCATGCATGAATCACCCCAGTCCAAGGATTGTAAAAAGGTGCCCAACCTGATGATGAGTTGGTGAAATTCTGGTTGCGACCACTTCCTCGCCCGGTGCGACCACCACGACCACGGGCCTTGCCCCGAACACCATGACCATGGCTGTTGAAGTTACCACGATCACCATGAGCACCACGATCATTGGTATATCCATGATCTATTGTGGAGGTGGTGGTCGAAACAAGAGCGGTGACAGGGGATGTGCTCTTGACGGCATTGTTACGTCGGGTTTCCTCGAGGAGGAGCAAAGAACGTGCACGAATGAATGTGGGAAAAGGTGATTGCATAGGTAGCAAAGTAGCCATAGTGGCGAAGTGGTCATTGAGGCCCCGAAGCATTGTGAGAACTAATGTTTCATCGGAGACAGGCTGGCCGACGTCACCGAGAGCATCTGCCACAGTCTTGAGTTTGTGACAATACTCGGTTATTGTCATATCTCCCTGATTGATATTGCGAAACTCAGCCTCGAGAAAGACGGCGCGGCTTTTCTTGTTGTCGCGAAACATATTTTCAATGTTTGTCCAGATGCCATATGCTGTAGCATCTGGGCTCATTACCATGTCAAGGATCTCCATGGATATAGAACCGTAGATCCATGAAAGAACAATATAATCAAACTGCACCCACTCGGAATCATCATGACGAGGGTCGGTACCGTCAACGTGGTCGGAGAGTCCGTATTTTCCAAGTGTCACAAGAAAAAGAGTACGCCACTTGGAGTAATTGGACGACTGGAGGTCCAATGTGATGGGTATGTGAGTACGGATGCTAGCCACGTTAATGGCTTGAGAGGAGGGCGAGGTGGGAGAAGAAACTGGAACAGTGTGTGTGATTGTGGTGCTTGAGGTAGCCATGGCAATATGTGGACACAGACTTGAAGAAGACCTGCTCTGGTACCATGAAAGATAATTGAATCCCCACACCACAATATACTTGTGTTTGTATTGCCTTTATAGAACATACATACAACGGTTTGAATGTAACTGAAAACATAAGAGTGGGCTACAAACATGGCAAGAGGTTACAAACGTGCATGAAGTGGAATGAATGAGTCAATGGTGATCACATGAACATTTAATTATCTTTAACAGTGATTAATTTAACTCATACTCATAGATACACTAAAAACATTTTAATGTAGAGTTTATTTTTAAGAATATTTAAAAATTATAAATACTTTGACCTCCAAATAATTTGAAAAAGAGATAAAATATGAACTCTCTTATTATAGTAATTTTTTTTATATATCTTATATAAATTCAATTTATTTGTACATATATATCTGTTTTAATTTAGTGATCTTAATTTAAATGCATAATAAAGTTCACTCAACGCATTAATCACAGAGAAAAACTGTAATGCTTTTTACAATATTTTTTTATAAAAATGGATTTTTTTATAAAAATTTCTTTCCCTGAAAAAAGTAAATCTCAAATAAGAAATTTAAATAAAATTATCCTTTCAAAATTTATAAAGTAATAAATAAAACAAATTAAGTTTGATAAAAAGCTGTAAATATGGCGACCTTTTTAATCAAACAAATGCAAAATAACTAAATAAATAAATTTAGGTTTAAAAGACACTAGTCTTACTCAAGTGGACATGATTATTCTCATTAAAAGACCTATTAGAAAGATCAAATTGAATAATTTATGATGATTTAAATCATAATCAACATATCTTGATTTAAGGAACAAAAATTGAACAATTATGTCAACTTAAAACACTTTCATAATAGATTTGGATTGAGGGCTCAAGAGGGGACGGAGGCGAACAGATTGAATATAACCGGGATACCACGTCAACTTATACCCCCATCCAATTAGTTTTTGCCACATCAATTGTTTTTAATAATTTATTTATTCTTAACTCCACATTATCACCCATTTTATATTTTTAAATTTTTTAAATATCATAACCTTATTTTTAACCCCAAAGAAAATTTCCAAATTTCTTTTTTTCGCGTCTCACCGGAGCTTTTTTCATGGACACCATCAGGCTCTCTGGTGTTCTTCGTCTCTCCTCCGTCTCTCGCTGTCATGTTTTCCATTGGATTTTTGGAATTTTTAATTTATAGATGGCCTCGGCAACACATTCTTCAGACCAGATGCTGATCACCTTTCTCAGGTTGTTTCCCTCTCCGATGCCCTTCACCAGCGAGCTATTCGGAGCACTATTCTTTGGAGTCTCCTAGAATCGCATGGCCTATGACCTCTCCCCAGAATTTTTCAAACTTTATTTTCTAAACTTATTTTATCTATTGAAATTTTTTCAGCTTCCCACCATTTGTACCCGTTTAAACTCAGGTAGTTTTTTCATCTACACAACTCCTTCCTTCTCAAGATCTCCTCATCTCCTCCCCTCGAGTTTATTTTCATTTGACTATTAAGCTTGTAAAATTGTTATTTTTCTTTTTCTTATTAATTTCATCATTCATTGTTTAATTAGATGGACTTTAAATTTTTTCCGCCAAAATTTTTTATTTGTTGTAGTGTCAAATATGTATATGAATAAATTTTTATTTTAATTTTTTTTTATCAATTTTCGCTATTAGATTTCATTAGCTTATAACTCTCATATTATGGAGGTGGAAAAGGGAAAAAGCAGTCAGTTGATAGTGCATTCATATAACATCTTTGATGAAATTAAAGTTGGAATGAAGGTTCATTCTGAAGAAGAAGCTTATGACCTTTATAATCGACATGCTCTGTGTAAAGGGTTTAGTGTTCGAAGAGGTAACAAGCGCCGAAGATTGGATGAACCCATAAGGCAATGTGAATTTTTATGCTCAAAAATTGGATGCCGTGAGCATGATGATGTTAGAGAAGTGAAAACATTTAACCGTCTAGAGATAAGGACTGGTTGTGAAGCTAAAATTCGGTTTACTATAGAAATAGGTGTTTGGATGGGTTCTTACTTCAATGATGAACATAACCATGAGTTAGCTACTTTAGAGGAAAGAATCAATTTAAGATCAGGAAGAAAAATATTAAAGGGGGCATGGCGATATTCTTCTTTCAATAGGTGAAACAAAGAGATTCATACTATTTTCTTTGAAAATAAATTGGATCTGAAAATATTAGTTTTACAAAGTGAAATTGTCATAATTTCTTGCAAATTGAAAGAGATAAAATGATTGAAGCTGGGGATGCACAAAGCATTATCAACTTCTTCAAGCGGAAGCAAGCTGAAGATCCAATGTTTTTTTATTCGGTCTAAGTAGACCAAAACAATTGGCTAGCAAATTTCTTTTAGAGGGATGGAAGATCAAAACTAAATTATGATTGTTTTGGAAATATTCTTGTGTTTGACATGACTTATCGAACAAATAAGTACAATTTGGTTTGTGCTCCATTTGTAGGAATCAACAATCATTGGAATAGTGTATTTTTTGGTTGTGCTTTTTTATCAGATGAGACTATTGACTCATTTGTTTGGCTATTTGAAACATTTTTAGAAGCCATGGGCTACCAACAACCAAAAAAAGCATTTTTACTGATCAAGATCAAGCAATGATGAAAGCAACAGAGATGGTGTTTCCAAAGTCATCTCATAGATTATGTATGTGCCATACTTCCAATAACGCCAAACAACACCTTGTTGGTCGTTTTGCAAATTTAGAGTTTAAAGCACAATATAACAAATGTTTCTATGGATGTGAAACTAAAGTAGAGTTTGAATCTAATAGGACTACTATGATTGAAAAGTTTGAACTTGAAGATCACTTTTGGCTTAAGAGATTATATGAACTTCGAGCAAAATGGTGCCCCACCTACATCATGGATGTTTTTCAACTGGGACAAAATCTACTTAAAGGAGTGAGAGTATGAACAGTATATTGCATTAGATTATAAATTCCTCCACATCTCTTATTCAAGTTATAGTACATTATGAGGAAAAGGCAAAAGAATTTCGTCAAGAAGAATTAAATCAAGATTTTCGATGTAAAAATGGAGCACCAAGTAAAGTTAATGGTCGTGGGATTTTAAAACATGCTTGCCAAGTTTATACTCTTACCATGTTTAAGAGGTTTGAAGATGAGTTGATGGAAAGCATTGGGTCGAATTGTGTTAAAGGAGCAAGTGATGAATATACTTCCATATATCAGTTAATTGAAGATGGCCATGCAAGAGTTTACTTTGTAACATTTTCCCATTCAAATGGTAACATCTCTTGTAGTTGTCATATGTTTGAGACTCTTGGATTATTATGTCATCACACTTTATGGATATTTGTCATGAATAACGTAAAAGAGATACCTAAAGCATATATAATGAAGAGATGGACAAAAAGAGCAAAGCCAATATTCATAAATGATTTCAATGTTGGAACGGTGAATGAAGAAAAATCAACTCGCTTATTGCAACTTAGTGAGTTGAACCATAATGGTTACAATCTTTTTGATAGAAGTTCTTTGATTCCGAAATGTACAAAAATTGTTAAAGACAAATTGATCAAGGCATTAGAACTAGTTGAGAAGGAAAAGGCAACCCTCAAAGATGTCCAAGAATTGGAAAATGCTTCCCAAAAAACAACTCAAGAAGATGTTGGTGATGGTTCTAATGAGGATTTCAGATATTCAATTCATGAGAAGCTTGTGCTTGACCCTATACATATCAAAACAAAAGGTTCAAAAGGCTCTCGAATGAAAAGTCAATTGGAGAAGTGTTAAAAGAAAAGAAAAGAAAAGTAGATAGAGCTCAAAATTCAAGAGAAAAAGAGAATACATCAGGTACTACTATGTATTTGTATCTACTTTTTCTTTTCTAATGTTTTATCAATTAACTTGTCTTACTATATTCTAACTTGGCTTATTTTTCTAATTGTTTATAAATTTGCAGCTAGCAAATCATTTACAAATGGAAATTCTCTAGTGATGTATCCTCTACAAAGCTATGTTCATCCTTTATAACAAGATTTTCAAGTGGCAATAACTCCAAACTACCAATTTATTCATTCTATGCAGGTATTCATTCAATATTCTGTAATTTTCTTTAATCATCATTGTGTTTGGGGTTCAATCTTCAAATTAACATGAGTTATATATAGGCTATTTCTTCCAATTGGGGGTTTAATCTTCAAGCTAACATGAGTTTTACAAGAATGCTAGAAGAAAATAATTCATCTTAATTTATTACTTAGGTAAAATATGGTGTTTTTACTTATAGTCTAAAATTGTTTCATGCATTGTTTTGTAATTTTCCTAATTGCATAGTATATTTTATGTATAGGAGTACTTGCCAAGTGGCTTGGAAACTCAACAAAAATGATGAAAATCATGTGGCAGTAACCATTTTTTTTTTGTGAAATTAAACCATTAGAAAGAAATCCATCTTTTTTGCTATTGTGTTTTAAGGATGCCTTTCTACAGAAATGAAAAATTTTGTTGTTTGAAATCTCAACAAAAGTGAATGAACAAATTTTGTAATGCTTTAAGGATGTATCTTTCATTTTGTATTGAATTTTGTTGTTCAATTTGGAAGATGTGAACATCATATATATACAGTGATTGTAATTTTGTGTAATCTTGGAAAGTCATTGTATGACTTCTTTTTTGTGCAATTTTTGCAAAAGTTAATCTCTTGGCATAATCTCCTGCCTTAATTAGAGGCCTATTATTATTTGGTCATGATTATATCCGATTGGAATAAACATGCATATCTGTGCTTTTGGTTCTTCATTATGAAAGTTTTAGATTTTGCATAGTAGAGTTTATATGATCAAGTGTAATGTTTTGTTTTTAGAAAAATTTTGCAAAGTATTAATATCTATTTTCTTGCTTTGTGATCTATGCCAGCTCCACTGAAAGGAAGAATTGCAATCTTTTTGTATTTTGTTTGGTGTGAATCTATAAATGATTCTTGTTTTATGCATCTCTATATAAATAAAAGATATCAATTTCATTTTGTGTTTAATTTTATTATTCAATTTTTGGATGAAGAACAACATCACACCTCAACAAAAGTATAGCATATGCTTATATTCATCTGCAGAATTGAAAGACTTTTGGTATCTCTACTTCAAAAAGCAGAATGGAGTGATCCTTTCTCCATGGTGGGACCGGGAGTACTACAGAAGTCGGCCATACTGCATCTGCAAGGATGAAAGAGCTTTCTCTCGATCGCGACCCGGGTAGAAGAAGATGAAGGTATAAAAATCATGCGCGTGGGTTCTTCTATGCTTCTTCATCTTCTTCAGTTCTTTCTCACTCTAAGAACTCTCTCTTCACCACCAGACGATCCTCTCTTGATATCCAAATATTGACTCTCTTCTTGATCCAGGACTCAAATTTAATCGGACTATATGTAAGAAGAAAGGATGCATGTTCTCTCTTTATTTCTCTTTCCATCTCTTTCTTCCATTCTTGTATCTCTCTCTCTCTCTCTGATCTATAAAAGAACCAATGTGGTGGTGTCCAGAGTGTTCTGTTTGTTGTTACGACCTTCTCTCGTTGCCACCTCTTTGCATACACAAATAAAGAGAGATCTTGGAATGATGATATTGGTGCTATTGGGAAGTTGAAGTATAAGAGGAAGTGAGAGAATATGATGGATCGAGGAAAAAAAAGATGAAGAAGAGCAAGAATAGAATAGATAAATGCTATCTGAAATGGATGGGATGGATGGCGATGCAAAACTCCTTGCGAAGCTCATCGGCGCTGTGCCATTTTTCTCACATGATGCATCTTTAATGCGGAAGCTAGACTTACATACATGATCAACAACATTGCTCCTACGTGCGCAACAACATTATGAGCCTTGTCGTCCTTTTGAAGACTTAAGATAATGGATTCCGACCCGTGATAGTGCGACCATCATTATCCTCCGTCTAAGGCCTCAACAAGAAAGTCCCTCTGAGATGCTTGGCGATGGTGATGCCCTCTTCATGAATCTAAGCATGCTTGAGAGTTCGTTACTCAAAGAGTAGATGACCTTATAAAATCTCATACCAAGTATATATATACAAGTATGTTTTGTTTTAGTTCAACCCATACGAGATGCCTAAAAATCTTAGATGAAATTTCATGCAAAATACATACATATGGTTGTTAATTCATGTATAATGCCATGGGAAAATATAAATGTGATGAGGTAGATGAAACTATACAAAATGTATAAGATTTGCGGTTGTACACCCATGCCCATGCCATAAAAAATCTTTATATATTAATGCTAGACACTATCCGTCATAATTTGTCTTTAAATCATGGCCATAGATAAAATATATGCATCTTTGTTCATTTATTTTTGTAAAAAAAAGAAGAAGAAAGAAAGAAAGAAAATTTTTGAGGACACATGTGCAAAAATGTGAAATGTGAAAAAGCTCGAGGTTTAAGCGCAAAAATAATAAATATGGAAAAATATGAAAATATGAAAGTTTGGGGTTTATTTGCAAAATTTGATAAAATGTGAAATTTTTTTGAAGAGTTAGAGTATCTAAATCACGAAAAAAGAGAAAAAAGAAGAAAAAGATTTTAAGCGAAGATGAGGGTATTTTGGTAATTTCACAAGACCCCTTAAAGCTTACACGCCCACGCTCTAACGCATGTCGATCAGCTCTCTTTTGAGGGCTTCTTCTGTTGCCTCTTAACAAATCATGTGTACGCGATGGGCTGATCAAGATCCTTTTAAAACCTCTCTTCGAGCTCTTGGACCCAGTTTGAGGCCATACTGACACTCACTGTCAGATGACGACAAATCTTTGATGATGGGACCTCGTTTGAGGCCCATTAACTCTTAGGAGTGATAAAAATCAAAACCCTTAAAACTCTCTTTGAGCTCGACGACCCCTGCTTTGAGACCACACGGACTCTCTCTCGTCGAGTGCATTCCAAAACGTAAAACTCTCTTTCGGTGCACTGGGCCTCCGTCTGAGGCCATGCTAATCTCTTTCGAAAGTGACCTGATCCAAAACCCATAAAACCTCTTTTGAGCTCACGATTCCTGCTTTGAGGCCATCACCCTCTTCGAAACATTTAAGATTCCACCATAAAACTCTTTTGAGCCTCATCTGGCTCATTTGAGCTCATCATCCTCTTAGAGCTGACGAAATTTCACCAGCAAAACTCTCTTGGAGCCTCATGGAACTTATTTGAGGCTATTGACTACTTAGAGATGCTAAAAATTTGCAAAACCCATAAAACTCTTTTGAGCTCATGGACCCTCGTTTTGAGGCCATATTTGGCTTCTAAGAGTGACGAAGAAATTTCAAGATCTCAAGCCAAGCATTCTAAAACACAGATAAAAAATTAAATCAAAATCAAGGCATTATGATGAATCGACGACTAGCTCAACAACCCTCAAGCGATTACAGTGTACAAGAGTTCACAAGTCAAAAAGCTTCCAAGCCTAAAGACACGTTTATGAAAAGTAAAATCGAAGTTCCAAAATGAAGTTCCAAATCAAATCAAAAGAATCTGAATTCAAACAAATGAACCCAACAAACCTCAAGGATGTAAGAGTCAAGAGTTCATAAGTTGAAAAGCTTCACAAGCAACAGTCGAGTTCATGAAAAAGCTAAACCATATTTGCGATTCTCAATGCGTAGAATCTATAACTTGAAAGTCCAGATCAAATTCAAGACAAACTCAAAAACATCCAGATAACGAGCACCAACCTCAGAGATAAACGCTATAGACTTTTCATAAGCTACAAAAGTTTTCACGAAGCATGAAAGCCAAGCTTATATCAAATCAAGTTCCAAATCAAATCAAGATGCAAGTTCAAAAGTCTAAGACCCAAGCTCTCAAAACAAATCAACAAACGAACTCAAACAACCTCAAAGCTAAAGTCGATGAAGGGTTCACAAGTCAGCACAAAAGTTCTCTCACGTGCTTCCAAGAGCCGAAGCTCACGAAAGCCGCGCAAGGTCCAAACTCAAATCAAAGCTGCGTAACTCACGCCAAGTATACCAAGTCTGAATGAATCAACATGAGCTCAACAATCACAATCTCGTCAAGTGTTGTCAAGAGTTCAGTTGTAAAGTTCTGGCACAAGCACAAAGGTTATCAAGCTTTTATATCAAATCAAGTTTCAAAATCAAATCCAAGCACGCAATTTTCAAAGTCCAAGTTCTAAGTTTCAAACATATCAATAAATGAGCTCAACAACTTTACAGCAGTTGCGCAGTGTCGAAGAGAGTTCCACAGTCAAAGTCTCACAAGCCCTGGAAGCCACTGCTTATAAAACAAATCAAGTTCCACAAATCTAAGATGCAAACCTGAAAAGTCCAAGTTCCAAGTTTCAAACAAAGTCAAACATCACGCTACCAACAACTTCAAAGCTAAAGTGTCGAAGAAGTTCACAAGTCAAGAAAAGCCTCTCACAAAGCATAAAAGCCTGAGTTCGCTGAGCTGCCAAACCAAGTTTCGTGATTCATCAACGCAGAGAATCCTCACAACTCGAAATCTAAATCAAACCAAGATTCAAGTTTTGAAATGCCCAAAATGCAAGTTTCATAAAGTTCAAGTCTCCAAGTCTCAAACAAGCTCAACAAATGAGCTCAACACTCAAAATTAAACGTCAAGAGCTTCACAGTGTTGCAAAAAGGCTTCACACAAAGCATGATACCATTGCTCACGAAAGTCAAACCAAGCTTCGCGATCATCAACATAGGGAATCCGCACACTTTGAAACCAAATTAAATCCAAGACGCAAGTTCAAAATCAAAGATCCAAGTTTCGGAACAAGTCAAACGACGAGCCTCAAGAACCACAAAGATAGCGCTGGAGTAGCGCCCGTAAGTTGGTAAAAGTTTCACAAGCCTCAAAGTTTCGAAGCTCATGTGAAAATTCAAAACTCGTTCAAATCAAGTCCAAGATGCAGAATCAAATATCCAAAGACACAACTTCACCGCTTTTAAGTCATGTTCAAGATGCATATTTCGCACTGGGCGACCAAGACTCAAAAGTCACTGAAAAGTCAAACCGCCATGATGTGGTGAAATAGGGCCTCATGTGAGATAAAAAGGCCACAATTTATTTCGTCAGGTCAAGATGATCAAAATCCTTAACTTTCGTATTTTCTAATGAAGTCTCAATGAATTCAGTTTAATAAAATTTATTTCGCCGTGGACTCAAGCTTTTCTTCACACTTATAACTCGAGGTTCTCGCGTGACGTCCTGCCTGTGTAATCAACACTAGGGCACTCGCGCCTACAAAGCCATGAACCCACAATCCTCGAAGTCTCACAACAAAATTAAATTTTGATTTCAGTGATCCATGCTACTCATTGTCAATCCCACTTGAAAAGTGCGCTGCAGACAGCGAGCCCGGCCACAAAAGCAATCGGATGCTACATTTATTGATTGTATAGTGTGGACACTAGCACACTGCACAAACACTAGAAAACAATAAAATATTCAGCTGTAGAACAAGGTTTTGCAATAGAATTTTCTCGATTCGAGCTCTTACAAAATTACTAACATAGATAATATACTTAGATAACATGTTCCGACAAATACATACATTAGTATTAACACAACCTCCACTGAAAAACCCTAAACACCTAATATGTATGGTGTCCATAATTACGTAAGGAGGTACAATCTGATAGCAAATGCGTTTTTGTTGTTCGATTCCGGAGATGACACCTTTATTCTTTTCATGACAACCTCGAAGAATTCTGCAACTTGTAGAGTAGGTAAATTTTTGCAGTACAAAAATAATCATAACCACAATAATATAAAATCTTGAACATCATCATTACAGTTATAACTAAAAAAAAGATGTCATTGTACAAATCCATCCAAACTAGGCATAATAAACTCAAACATTCTTCAATTCAACTGAAAATGGCAGTGTTATTTTAGATGTACAGATTCATAAGACCAAGATCTAGATCTAAGAATTGATAACCAACATTGTCCCTTGAAAGCCAATCCACCATCAACCATGAGAAATGAAAACCTGAAAACCAAATCACTCAATCCATTAACCTAAGTGTCCTTGATGCACCTTACCCTGAAACAAAAACATAACACACCAAACAAATTCAGATCAAATCAATGCACATACATCAACTAATATCCGTCAATTCAATAAGATCAAAGCACATCGGGAGAAACAAAATAAAAGCTAATGAGAAGAGGATCAAATACAATTGCTTTGGTCTTGGAGTAGAAGGATCCAATAAAAAGTTTTGGGGTCGGGGTGTGGGGGGTCCCATATGTCTGAAAAAGAATTGGAAAAAGAAAATGATAAATTAGCAGATCATATTATAAGCAGAATAACATATTGACATTTGAATAGTCAAAATTAATAAAACCAATTTACATCTTGAGACTAGCCAAACAAATCTCTTAAAAAGATTGGAACAAAGCAGACCATACCTTTCTTTCACTCATAGTCCTTCTATAGTAATGAGATTACAACATAAAATTCCTCAGGATACATTGAATCCAACAACTACAATATAGTAAAAGAGCTCATTGAAAGATCGGCGAAAGTGAATAAACTTACATATTTCTAGTCCCCAAATAAATCTATTACTCTTATCTGAGGAACCTAACTCTATATTTCTCACTTTCGGATGTGGTGAGAGCTTATCTTCATCACCACAGCCTATACCTGCTTTCGATCCATAGGAGTTTGCTTGCCCACAATGAACCTAGGTTCGCTTGAACTAGCCGATGGGTCCTAGCACTAATTAACGCTTTGGTCATCGGGTACATCGGGCGCCGTTCAACCCGATGCGTCTCATAGTCATAGTTGTATCACCGAGGAGGCGGCGAGATGTTTGGATCCAAAAGATAAAAACCCTAAAATTTGGGATTTTACTTTGGGGGTTAAAGATAAGGTTATGATATTTTAAAAAGAAAATTAAAAATATAAAATGGGTGATGATGTGTAGTAAAGAATGAATAAATTATTATTGATGTGGCAAAAACCCGATTGGATGGGAGAGTATAAGTTGATGTGGTATCCCAGCTATATACATTCAATCCGTTCTCGGGGAGGGAGGGTCATAGAGGGTCAAGGTGAGTTCTTTCCTTATTTGGATAAATTTTTTAATTTAATGCAGGAAAAAGAAAAAGATTAACTTTGATCTTTTGAAACCCTCTAAAATCTCACTTTTTGGCCCCACAATTTGGAATACTTGGGAGGGAAAAAATCTAAAATTTTTATAATTTTAAAAAGATCTTAATACCCTAGATTTCTTTAATTAATTACATAACATTACGGTGAAAAATTCCTCCACTAATCTAATTTTATTTTTAATCAGTGGTTCACTCTACACCAATTATCTTATCCCGAAAAGTAAAATCTTACACCTTATTTTTGACTTTGATTTTGATACTGTTGTTAATTCTACATGTTTGAATCGATTTTGATTTTGAGTTTTTAATCTTTCTCTCTCACTTATCGCGTATAGATCACATATCTATATATATTACCTTTGCAGATATTCTTGTGTCACTAGATTTCTACTTTTTACGCTTTTTATTGTCATATTATTTTTGTTATTATGTGCTTTTTAATTGTTTATTGTCTGCATCCCATAGTTCTCATATGTTAGGGTTTTTGTTTTGTTTGTTAATGCGTATAGTTTCTTATAAAAAATATACACAGATCTCCCTTACTATATATATATTTTTATTTGTGCATTTGTTTATTTGTGATGGTGTTTTTCCAAAACAATTTTATGTTTTTAGTTTTTGTTTCTCAATTCATCCTTTGAAAAATTAATATAATAATAATAATAATAATAATAACAATGTACTTAAAATCGAGAAATTGATAATCATGTGTGTAAATAGAAATAAATAATTTTTATTTAATAATAAGAATATCATTAATGTAAATCATAAAATATTCAACACCGCTCTCACTTATCCTACTTTTCTCTCCTATCACTTTATTTTACTTTACCTTTTACTTTGAGTTTAAACACTATGTTAGCGCTTAAATTAGAAAGTATTTTAATAATTTTTTCAATGGAGACAATAACTTATTACCATGTATAAATTATCTTTACCTTTTCTTATTAATTTAAAACTTAAAACTAACATTTTTTGAATTTTAAACTAGAATTAAATACATAGAGAAAATTACACTTTCAACAACTTTTTTAATACTTGAGGAAGATAAGGCAGCATAAGATTGTAGATTATTAGCACAATCTATACCCATACAATATATTTAATAACAAAACTCATAAAAAATTGAATTATATAAAGCAAAGTCTTAGTAAACTATATAACCTTCACAATGTACAAATCAAGCAAACTATATAAATTTAAAACTTGTATCACTATGACAAATTCAACCTTTAGACATAAAATATACTCCGAATAAAATTTAATAATTCTAAAATAATAAGCCAAAGAATTTTAAAGAATAAGAGAAATTTCTTTGGTACATATCCCAAAAAACCAACTATAAGCATTTTTTTTTATTAAAAGAAAGAACCTGGACTGGAGGCTAATTTATTGAAAAGGAAATGAGACAAGCTGCAAAAACAAATTAAAATACAAAGCCAAAATCAGCGAAACTCTTCATGATCCATCTAGAAAAGGTCTGACATGGTGAAAAGGTTAATAACATGTAAATTAGCTCCCACAGAGCGACTAACTTAGTGGTAGGGTGATCAAGCTCTCGCGATAGTATTAATGGAAGGATTTGCACAACAAAGAAGATGTTTGACATTAAAATCCGGGAGATGGCGGCGAGGCAAGGTATATTTATAAGTTACTATACCAAAAGGGGTTTTGGCGGTTTCAAGCCATATGAGGCGGTTATAACCGCATCTATATATAACATTAGTTTTTCACACGTCTCTAAACCGCCCCTCATATATAACTTGACTCTACACTGATTGTGTTTATACCAACCGTTGGAGTAAGTTTATCTTTCATAACAAGTATAAGCGGTTATAACCGCCTTTATAAATAATAATTTTTATCACTTTCTAATAGTTTTAGAGGTGGTTATAACGCATCTCTATAGCTAATAATTTTAACACTACCTAATAGCTAGAGGAAATTATAACCGCCTCTATAGCTAATACTTTATCACTCCTCCAAAGTTTTAGAGGGTTGTTATAAGCTGCCTCTACAACTAACAATTTCTTAACCTACTCAATAATTTTGATTGAATGTTTATCACTCCTCAAAAATTTTAGAGGTAGTATAACCGTCTTTATAGCTAATAATTTCTTACATGTTCATAGTTTTTGAAATTTTATAACTATCTAAATTTATTAGTTAATTAATTAATTTTAATTTATTTTTCTACTAATAATAAATAAATTTGTCTAACCTGTAAATTAAAACCATTAATCTTTCAATACATTCAAAATGTAAAAAGTAATAAATAAATTTATTTAACTTGCAAAAGTAATGAGCTCAAGTGCAATGTATTTTGATTAATAACAAATGTAAAGAGTTTTACACTATTTGTCTACTTTTATTACAAAATATTTTTTTGGCTTAATTACACAAAATAAAAATCTTCATGCATCCTCTTCATCTTCAACCCTCTAGATCTTTAACCATGAATTCTCCAAAATCTGCAAAAACATATATAAAAAAAAAAACCAATCTTGTTCAATCAAAAATCAAAACTATGGAACAATACAAAACTCACTAATCTACAATCAAGACCTAAGCATCTCAAAAGATCAAACAACCATGAAATAAAGCTCTCCTTTACCCTTCTAAAGAGGATGAGAACACCACTGCAATCTCAATACATTATAATATACATCATGCAAAATACAGTGCATCCTTTCTTGCTATAGGCAGATCAAACTTTGCGATATGAACTTTGACAATCAGGCATCAAATATATGAACTTTGGAACAAAAAGAACCATCGTGATGAGAAAACCACCCCCAAAGATCAAATTTCTACATGCTCTTTGCACCAATGGATGAAAATTCAAACAGCTAAATATAGCCATAAACAAAAATATAACCATAAAGCTTTGATGATATAAAAGATTAATCTTGAAAATTCAATATTAAACTATATTTGTGTAAGTGTGTGTGGAGTCATGCTGGGTGTCAGGTTAGTCAAGGAAAAAAGTAGCTTTTCAAGGATGTAGCGACGTGCTCCTCAATATGCAGTGTGTTTTGAGAAATTTCAGCTGATCACTGAAACCTCAAACTCTAAATTTCTGTGAATCTGAAAATTTCTTTTTCTTCTTCTTATTGTGTGATTCTACAGAGGTATCATTGCAAGGTACTCTGTATACAAAAAAATGAAACAAACATAGCAATAGGTCCTAACTTTTAAAGCAATAAAACTAATGTCTTTAAAATAAGTAAATGCATCAAATTAGGTGTTTGTTCTCGTTTGGCTAAAATAGACTGGAAGCTGAGTGACCATCAGTACAGCGAAGGCAAGAGAGGACAACACAATTTTTAGCCAACTTGTGAACAAAACTATAATAATTTTAATTTGGAATATATCCTAAATAGTGTGTGGACAAAAACAAAATTAACAACATTAAGAACAAAATAATTACGTTTATTGTTTATCAAAATGTGCTTTACAGTGCTTTGAAGAAATTAAAGAAGTTTTTAATAATTTATATTCTTGGTGCTAATTTAATAAAAGCTTGGTTTGATCGTTTTGGGTACTCATGATATGGCATATGAAAAGTATATGAATCTTTATATATTAAGTGGGCTTCTCTAATTTATTTTTATCTCTAGATGCAAAAGATACCAAAAGCCTGCAAATAATGTAAAATGATAATGGAAATAGTTGCAAAATAGCATTAGAAAACATAGTGGGTTTACAACAACCTTTCTCTTAGAGTATAAACCAGTCAAAGAAAATTCCTAAGAGAAAATATGATTTTTCAGTGAAATCCATTTGTGTGGTTCGCAATTAATGAAGACAACTTAAAATAATACCTTATCAAGCAACAGATTTGAATGTTGGGATGATTGCTTTTTATCCACTGAAACAAATTAATGAGATACAATTGTTCATTCCTCTAATTTGAACCTAACAACAAATACATAATCAAGCATAATTAAACTATTATCCGAAAGCCTTATCTCCAGCTAAAATACAGATTAACAAATAGATTGGCTAAAAAAACCCTAACTACTAGTCTTAATATTGTTGAAGAGAAGTGAAGGCCGCTCGTCAGTGACAAACTGAGGTGTCCTACTAATAGGACACATTCATTGAGTGCATCCGTATGTCATTGACCAAAGAGACATGATATACAAACTTTAGTTCTCAATTTAGCCTAACAATATGCTCGTCTAAAAGCTTCTATTTCATAAAATCGAAAGTGTTTAGCTTCCATGGCGGAAACCAAGATAGCCAAATGAGAAAATGGTTTTAATGAGTTGAATAGCAGTGGGTGCACCAAACATACCATTGTTTCCAAATCATAATTAGTATTTGAAGTCTAGTGAAAAGAAGCTAACCTTTGTCTAATTAATACTTTCTAATAAGAAAAGGAATAAACTTTTAGCAATCCTTCTATGCAGTACTCTTCTAGAAAAGGCTATACCGAGCTATGGATGAATTAAAACTTCCTTGGACAACCTTCTTGACCTGCATAAGGACACTATGGAGCTCAACATGTAGAAAATAATATGAAAATAAGAAATAAAAATCAATTTAAGAAATCCAACCATGGCCATATTGCTAAGCATGACACAAACTACTGAATAGTGACCTTATCAAATACTTGGACATAATTCACTTAAATAATCATTAGAAAGGACTTCAGATATGTACTAAACTTTTTACATGGTATGGACTGTTGACAGTAGTAGAAAATCTATTGAGCATAACATTGAGTAGTAACAATGAGTGGTTAATGCTAAAGGGGTTTCACCTAACATGGCCAGCTCTACTACCTAATGTGCATGTTCATCTTTTCAATTTGTACAGTATCACTGTTCTAAAAAATTCAAAAATTAACCAGATAAATTATTTAAAAACACTTTTGATCTAAACTTGACTACCAATACGCAGCATGTTTAGATCAAACCTAGAACACAGTACCACCATTAAAACCCAAAGCTAGCAATTTTAGCTAATTTTCTATTTAAAATAACAAATGTTAAAACCAACACACTATTAACATACCCTTTTTATTTATTCAAGTGATCAAAAACAACACACACAGTACTAATTCTTGTTGTATTCATTTTGGTTTGTGATAAAATTAGTCGAAAACCACTTCTAGAGCCTCCATGGTCCTCTTTGCTTCAACTTCCTCGCTGTAAAGAGAAAGAACTCACATTAGTTGGAGTTCAAAGTAGAGGGTATCAATACCTTCTTCATAACTTTCGCATGATACAGTCCTGCTTGGAATTTTCCCAGAAGCAAGCGAACGATGACATCCCACTTGTTGCGAGATTCAAAAACTAGAGCTGCAACATGCGCCTTTCTAACAGATTACGGAGAGCTTTCCTTAGCATCTATATACTCAATTGGATGGTTAAAGAGATACAGGCAAAACTGCATAAAAATTAGAGGGCTCTATTTACAGATAAAAATGTGGGCTTCAGAGAAATTATTTTAAAAATTTTTGGGTTGAAGGAAAAACTTTTAATACAACATTTTCAAAATTAACTATATAAATATATTTATTTTACAAAAATTTTATAAAAATATGAATTATACTTATCCCATGTTAATTATTTTTGTGGGGGCATAAGTAATTATCCTCGACCAAACATAGTGTTAACATCATATCAAAGGAATTGCCTTCAATAGT
>NW_024086906.1:0-47311 GCF_009730915.1 Dioscorea cayenensis subsp. rotundata | reverse complement strand
TCAGTTACGTATTGCTAATAAATTAACAAATCAACCATTCCCCACCTTACTTTATATATATATATATATATATATATACTCCAATATCATTTTCCTTTATATATATATCTAGAGAGAGAGAGAGATAACAATCTTTCTCTCCATTACTCTCTTTCCCTTTTAATTAGAACATAGAGACCACCACCACCACCACCACCATCATCCAGTACCATCCACCATGAAATCATCTCAATCTCCATCATCACTCCTCCATCTTCTCCTTCTTCTCTTCCTAATCTTCTCCATATCCACCATTAATGCCATCAAACACCCATCATCATCATCATCATCATCATCATCATCATGCAAAGACACAGAGTTCATCCGCAAGTCATGCAGTACCACACGTTACCCAGATCTCTGCATGCAATGCCTCTCCACCTTCGCCTCCACCGTCCACCACAGCCACCGACAGCTGGCCAACGCCGCTCTCTCCGTCAGCTCCGACCGTGCCCACGCCGTCTCCTCCTTCATCTCCTCCACCAACCTTCCTTCCCACCAATCCGGCGCCATTAAAGACTGCATTGAAACCCCTAGCCGACAGTGTTGACAGGCTACGTAGCTCTATGAAAGAGATGAGCCATATGGGCCGAGCTGGAAGCCAAGCCTTTAGCTGGCACCTTAGTAACGTTCAGACTTGGGTTAGTGCTGCTCTCACTGATGAGAACACTTGTCTTGATGAATTACCTCGCCGAGCCGCCGCCGATGAAACCGGCTTCCGAGCCGCTGTTAGGAAGAAGGTTGTTGAAGTGGCTCAAGTCACTAGTAATGCTCTCGCTCTTGTTAATAGGATTCAGACTTAGATTATTATTATTATTTATTTCTATTATTATTGTTATTGTTATTATTATTATTATTATTATTATTATTATATGTATGATTAGAATGAGATTATGATGTTGTTTTGTTGTTTGTGAGCGTATTTGTGTAGTTAATCATGGAATGAGATTATGAGATTGTATGGATGATGTATATTCGGGACAAGGTTTTGGCAAAGTTGATCAGTTGTTGTTGTTTTTTTTTAAATAAAAAATAAAAAATCTTGTAGTCACTAAATTAATGAGTTAGGTTGTTGTTGTGAAGAGGAACCAAATTGCTTTTGGTTTAGCACTATTGTCCTATTAGATAAGGTTTGGTTTGCAAAAGTTTTATTGCAATGGTTTAAAACAAATCGCACTTAATGGTGCCAACCGTTTAAGGGAGTAGATTTGTAATCTAATTTTTATATCAGTCTTGAGAGCATATGTAAAAACTACTATTATTTTTATGGTTTATGCATGTACCCTTAGTAATATATGTTCTTGTCATATTTGCTAATATATATATATATATATATATATTATAAAAAATTCATCTAATTAAATCTAATAGATTAATTAGTATGTATCAAAACTCACCCGTTAGAATAATTTATATCCTCACATTAATTAATTTTAAAAAAATAAATATAAATATACTAACTTAGGTTTTTCTTTTTATCAATTTAAATTTTTGGTTGAATTAAACCTATATAATATATTTGGTTGGGATATTAACCTATAATAATTATACAAAATATATTGTGTTCTTACAAAATATATTGTGTTCTTACATAATTTGCATCATTGTTTATGCAGATATCTTTATCTTTGTGCACTTAAGTCAAGGTGATTTAAATTTAAACATCAACATATGCTGCTACTCTAGTGTTAATTTTTTTTTTTTTTAGATACTATTACTTTCAATAATTCACACCTTGGGTAAGATTAGATTCATTTTTAAAACAATATCTATTACATAGAAATAATATATACCATTTATTAAATGATAAATATAAAGATGATGTGCTTTGATAATGGAAGCAAAAGTGTGATGTTTTGAAGCATGGCCCCAATATTATTGTGGATGTGTCACGTGCAACTCTGGGTCCACATTGCTAATTAAACTAATCTTGCCACAATAATATAAGTACTCAAAAGTGAAAACTATTGAATATATATATATATAAATAGAGAATATGTTCTTTATGAACATCTCTAAATTAGAAATCGAGACACCTATAATCCGTAAATGAACATCTAATAATTATTATTAATTTGTATATAATACATAACAGTAATTAACAATAATTTACAATGCTTAACAATATTTAGTGGTGTAATAATATAATAATTAATAATAAATTTTGTATATCATCAAAAATAATAAATAATATTATTAAATTATAATTTAATGGCTATCATCAAATATTTTTAGATATTAAAAAACTAAAAAAAATTGTAAGCTGAAAAAAAAATCTAATATCAATATATCATCATGATGCTTGTTGGGGTAAAGAATTAAAATAAACAAGGGAAAGGTAGGTCTTAATTTAATGTGATTATATGAGTGAATTGAAATAGGTTAAAAAGCAAGGCAATTATTTTTCTCTTGAAGCAAGAGCCACAAATAGAATTACAATAACTATCATCATTAAGCACGGGCCAACTTTACTCACCCGTGGTCCCGTACTCAATATTATAAGAATATTAATTAGTTGAAAAAAAAAAGTGGTTTTAATTCAAATTATGTTTCCAATAAATTTTAAATAATTACATAATATTATAATAGATATATACTCCCTCCGTTCTTTTTTATCTGTCATAAACTCATGTTTTTTTTTATCTGTCATTTTTAAACATTAAAAAGCATTTATTATTTTTTTTTCTAAAATTACTCTACTTCAATTCTCTTTTTAAAATTTAATGTGAGATAAATGTAAAGATATAAATTAGAGATAATTTTGAAAAAATAACTAATTTTATAACTAACTTTCTTGTGAGATTGGGTTATTCACGATAGATAAAAAAAACGGATGGAGTAATCTATTATTATAAGAGTGCTTTAAAAAATTTAAATCTTTTTTATTATATTTAAATTTTTGTTTATATTAAATATAGTATTAATAACTAAAAAAATTTAATTATATTTATTTATTTGTATAATAAATATTTATTAGATTTTTTAAATCTAAACTATACCAATTGTTTTTAGTGGAAATTGTCAAAAACACCTGTAAGTTTGCGATATTGCTAGCACAGTTAGTTTTCATGACTCCCAAAAACCCCCTTCGCTTTTCAATCTGATGATTTTTTTAAACCCCCAAACATCTAATAGTGATTGATAGAGTTAATTTGGAATTTTTTTGGACTGAAATTGTCCCTTGCGTGGGAAGTTGTAGCGAGTGTGAGGGGTTTGACTATAATGCCCTTGGGTGCAATGAGTTTCTATTTAAAAATGAAGTTTCTATTTAAAATATGAGGTATGAGGTTCTGTTTAAAAAATGAGTTTCCTGTTTAAAAAATGAGTTTTCTATTTAAAAAAATGAGTTTTTTTGTTTAAAAAATGGGTCTCTGTTTAAGAAATGAGTTTTCATTTTAAGAAATGAGTTTTTTGTTTAAAAATGGGGTCTCGTTTAAGAAATGAGTTTTTGTGGTGTATTTATCACCCCAAAATCTCTTTTATTATGATTAAATTTTGGGCCGATGAGACCAAAGCATCGCAGTCTCCTAATCAGCGATCGCGTTAGCTGAAAAAAATGGGATTTCGAACCCTAGAATTTTGATTTCCACCTCGATCTTGCCAGAGAAAAAGGTGCAACCTTTCGATGCCTTCGCTCGACGAGCGAGGGCATGCGGTCTTCCCAGAGGTCGGCGGCGAAGAGATGAAAAGAGATGAGGGTCGACGGCGAGCGAAAAGCGATGAAGGCGAAGGCGAAGGCGGCGAGATCGAACCCTCGTCAGTCGGCAGCTTCCTCCGTTCTGTCATCGACTTAGGCGCCCAGTGGATCCAGACCCGAATGATCCCTAACCCTAACCCTATTGCTATCCATGTTGCGGTCTCCGCGATCGAGAATGGTTGCGTTCGAGTTCGGCCCGTCTTATCAGCGTCGCCACGAGACCTCACCACTCCGACCGCCGAGGAACGTCGCCAGCCGGGATCGCCAGACCACAGAAGATTTCTCCTTTAAGACCCCACGCAGCGAGGCCAGCTCGAGATCGCTCGCCGAGATCCGGAGCTCGAGCACTCAGCGTTCGCGAGATCGGCGACGATGAGATACTCAATATCCCCTACTCATGAGGGTTTCTGTTTAAAAAAATGAGGTCTCGTTTAAAAATAAGCTCTCTGTTTAAAAAAATGAGTTCTCTGTTTATATGCTTGTTTGTCTTTTGTTTAACTATCGATGTTTATGTTTAATATATTGCGTTTCACGTTTAAAAAAAGTGCTTTAAATATCATTGTTTCTATTTAAATATGTACTGAGTCTGACCTTTTCGATGTCTTCGCTCGTGACGAGAGCGTCGGTCTCCCCGAGGTCGACGACGAAGAAGATGAAAAGAGATGAGGTCGATCGACGGGGAAGGCGATGAAGGCGAAGGCGAAGACGGCGAGATCGAACCCTCATCTGGCGCCGCTTCCTCCCTCCGTTCCCGTCAGCGACTTAGGGCGCCCATGGATCCAAACCCCGAATGATCCCTAACCCCTAACCCTATTCTTATCCATGTCACGGTCTCCGCGATCGAGAATGGTTCCTTTCAAGTTCGGCCCGTCTTATCCGACGTCGCCAGTCGAAGACCTCACCACTCCGACCCGCAGAGGAACGTCGCTAACCGGGATCGCCAACGCCGATAAAGATTTCTCCTTTAAGACCCACGCGAGCGAGGCCAGCCTCGAGATCGCTCGCCGGATCTCGAGCTCAGCGCTCCAGCGTTCGCGAGATCGAGCCCAGCGATGAGATACTCGATACGTCCCTACTCGATGAGGTTTCATTTAAAAAAATGAGGTCTCGTTTAAAAATAAGCTCTCTGTTTAAAAAATGAGTTCTCTGTTTATATGCTTGTTTGTCTTTGTTTAACTATCGATGTTTATGTTTAATATATTGCGTTTACATTTAAAAAGTGCTTAAATATCGTTGTTTCTATTTAAATATGATCTGAGTGGCCAAGATTAATTGGTTTTTTTATATCCGGGGATTAATTTATCACGTAAATATTTATTTTTTTACGTTTTAAATATTAATGTTTTTGTTTAAAAAAATGAGTTTTATGTTTAAATGAGTTTTATGTTTAAAAAATGAGGTTTCCGTTTAAGAAATGAGTTTTCTGCTTTAAAAAAATGAGTTTTTGTTTAAGAAATGAGGTTTTGCTTTAAGAAATGAACTCTCTGTTTAAGAAATGAAATCTCTGTTTAAAAATGAGTTCTCGTTTTAAAAAATGAAAGCTCTGTTTAAGAAATGAAGATACGTGCAAAAGGAATCTGAAAAAGAATGAAAAATGTATCTGAAAAGGGTTTAAAGCGATGATGGAATTTCATGAAACGGGGTAAAAGAAGTGAAACAATAAAGGAAGAATTTGTCGGGGTATGCAAAACTCACGAGACTGTTTGGGAAGTTTTGAAATTATCGAGGGGTAAACAGTAATTTTCCCTTGTTTTTATTATAGAAAGTTTCAAATTTATTTCTTTCTTTAACAAATAAATAAATAAATAAAAGCAGGGGTTAAAGAAAGGACTGAAGAGCATGTGAACAGCTTAATAATTTGCAGGGATAGATAGTGAGCATTGGGGGACACAACCACATGGACAGCACTCTTTGCCACATCTTTCTTTCTTTTCTTTCTTTTTTTATTTCTTTTTCATTGAAAAAAAAAAATCCAGAACTGTCTTTCTGTCTGACTGTCTTTTTCACAAGTGTTTCAGCAGATAAATATTTTATTGTATTTTTTTATTTGTTTGTATGTTCAAAAAGAGCTGTTTACTTATAAGACTTGTTTTGGAAAGTAGTTTTGTAGTTTAATAAAAAAAAGGATTTGTTTGCATGTGTTATAAAATGATGAAATTATTTGTGTATTATATAACGTTTCTTCATTATAGCTGTTCAAAGTTAAAAGAATTTTTATATTAATATTTACCACAAGGTAAAGTGAAGTGAAGTGAAGCGTAAATTGATTGCATGCATATCCCAAGTAAAATTTTTTATGAATGCGGACAGATATCAAGAATTTATATTTCAATTTATCCGTGTTTTTGTTTGTACAAGATAAAATTTAAATTTATATTTTAAGTAAGAAAACACGAACACTTTACATAAAAGATCGGGTATTTAGATAAGAAAAATCATTGATAAAATTGATTCATAAAAAATATATATTTTTATATTTATTAAATTTAATTTGTTAACTTGAACCACTTTCAAGACAAGAGGATATAATTCATTTTCCTTTCAAATCACATATCAAGCATTCGAATTCCTTCAAATTCAAAGATTAAGGATAGACAATTTAGCCATGGTTGTTAAAAAAAAATTCTAATAAATATATATATATATATATATATATATATATATATATATATATATATATATATATATAAATCATAAAAATATATAAATAAATATGATTTTTACATAAGCAAATTAGCCATAACTTTCCCATTTCCCATTTTTGGGTGTGATACCAAAAGACCTATATTTTGTTTATTTACCTGATGTTTTATATTATGAATTTATTTTGCATCTTGTAAGTAGGCTAAGTAGCATGCATATAAATGTCTCCCCTCTTCTTTATTATAGTAGTTGATTTATTTAGCATCATAATCTCTGGTAGTTTTATAAGGAAAAGAAAATCCAAATTATATTAAATGCGTTTGATCTAATATATATATATATATATATATATATATATATATATATATAATAATAATAGTAATAATAATAATAATAATAATAAAAGTTGAAAATCATTAATTATAAAATGATAGAACTTCAGGTGCACATGCAGGACATAATTCATTCCCCTCCTTCACTGTCTCAATAGTGCAACAACATTCATGCAAAGCAAATATTGGCAATGACACACGCACACTAACATGCAGACAAGTAAAAAAAACTATGTTAATTTTGTTCTTCTAGTTTACTCTCTTCAGTTGATTTGGATTCAGGATTCACTTCTTCTTCTTCTTCTTCTTCTTGCCACAACATCTGTTGTTGTTGTTGTACTTGTTGGCTCTTGAACATTGTCAGTTTGCATCTCAGTGTTTCTTAAGATTAACAAGATCTACTTCACCCTCAACTTTGTTATTAGATTCAACTACCAACTTTCTCAGTTCTTCCTGGCTAGAGCAGTTGAACGAAGGCTTGCATTTCCCGTCCGCTTCATCGAAGAAATGATGAGACCATGACCATGAAACTTATACCACTAGCCCATCATAGCTCACAGAAGATATAACAAGTAGACTACAATATGGCAGGTCATGTATAATGTATTCCAAGGCAAGAAGATGACCAAAGAATCCAGACTAGACACCATCTTTGTGAACCTTCTTCTTTTCTACACCCCTCTCTAGACACTTCTTCAAGGTTGGTGAGAACCATTGAGCCATTGGCTTGCTGAGCTTCTAGTTTTTGGGTAGATCATATCCACATAACCGCTTTTTCGTTATAGAAAAAAAAAAGTAAGTGAAAGGATGAAGTAATGAAGTCATGCATCACCATTGAGTGTTGTGCTGAAGAGAGAAACCTTCCCCACATTGGGAGAGAAAAGAGAAGATCTATACTCAATAGAAAGAAATATAAGATAAGGACTCCCTTATTTAAACACGACGTTTTTTGGGGAGCCGGCATCCATTATGTGGAAGTTGGGTCACATCGTGGATGTACATAATTTGAGATTGATCTCTTACTCCTTCACCTTGAAAACCTTCTCTCCAGCTCAAGATCACTTTATTCTTTTTCCTGATAAAAGTAGATCCTTTCACTTTCATGACAACTGACTTCAAACCCATCTTTCTGGCGGATCGCCCGACATGTTCCGCAGTTGCTTCAGCAGCATACCGAGAAAGACGAGACCGCCCTTTTCTTTCTTCCAAACAACCTGCGGAGGCCCCAGTCTTCTTATTCCCCCTAGCATCTGTCACGGTCACGAAGGTCTTATTTTTTTTTCAGCAAGACATGGACAAAATCTGTGTTCTTTTTCCGTGAATATTGCTCATCTTTCTCCGAGAGCAAGATGCTCTGTACGAAGTTCATGGATTTGAAACTGCCCGCACCGGCAAGCCCAAGCCTCTTTGGGAGGCATATATATCCATGTAAAAACCCAAAATTATAAATATACCAACAAAAAATGTCTCCTTGTATATATGGCCCGGAAATTCAAGATTATACATACATACCCCTTTGGGAGGTAAGGATGGATTATTGCACTAGAGTATCAAGTTGTTTTTACCCTACTTAATAATTGAAATTTAGATTCTCTTAAGTATCTGTTTAGGTGCATAAAGAATTAAATATAGTAATCATATTGATAAATTTAGTATCTGTTTATGCATAAATTTGCTTTTATACGTGATTATAACTCAAAATATCAACAGAACCTTATGCAAAAGGTAAATATATAACCTATATAGTTATATAAAAAAGTTAAATGTTTATAGATGTATATATAAAGGTTCTAAGAGATATTTCACCTATTTTAATCTATCATTACTAAATTATAATTGGTAGTTAATTGGACTTCAGGGTATAAATATCTAAGAATTTCAAATTTTAGATGTACAAATTGAAATAAAGTTTCTGATAGTCCACATGAAATTTCAGGTTTTTAGAAAATATACATGTAAGAAGCCCTAAACAAATAATAAAACCGCACCAGACATGCAGTCGTTACCAAACCTCCACCAATACAACCAACAAAGCATATGAACTCTGTTTCCAAAAGTCATCCTACCTCCAAATAAACACACTTGAACTCAAGCTCATGAAAATCATCTTACTTGCAAACACACACCCCCCTAGCTACCAGTTTTGTTATGCTTATCCCACTGAATAAGTTGTGCAAATATGTTATAATGCAGATAGCTATTCCAAAACCATTCTCAATGATTTAAAATCACATAATATAAGTTGCTATAAGAGCATATTTCCTCTTAACAAATACCGAGAGAGAGATAATTATCAATAACTGCGATTGATTGTGTCACATCAATATCAATGTTGTTAAAGACGCAAGACACACCCGAGGCACTAGGACCCTTCTATCGCCCGAGACGCAAGGCGTAAAAAAAATGAGCGCCTAATTGAAGTAAGCTACATACACATAAAGAATATATATATATATATAGATATATACGGTATGTCATAAGAGTCATAGACAAATATAAGTATCAAAGCCTTAAACTTTAATATTAACAAACTTTTCTTATCTTAAAGTCAAAATTCTATTCCTAAAATCATAAGCAGCTAATAATCATCATCATTAATGTCAAACTCTAAATTCATGTTTTCATCTTCTTTTCCTAATTCAGAATTATAGTCATCCATGAGGATTTGTATAAAGTAGTGAAATGTTTATTGCTTAATTATTAAATTCTACTCTATTAATAGACTTATAGACTTTTCAAATACTAATGCCTAGTAAATTATGGCTCTTTTAAACAATAAAAAACTCTTTTTAAACAATAAAAAAACTAACAGTTTTTTTCAAGCATGTGCACTTTTTTTACACCTTGGGCTTACGCAAAAACGCAAAAAGCCTCACTTGACTAAAAGTGCCTTGCCTTAGACCATTGGAGGCACTAAGAAGGTTTAGCTCTGTGCCTGCGGCCTAGGGAGCGCCTTAACAACACTAATCAATATAAATCATTGTTATAAAAATCATTATCTGACAACTAATTCTAAACCTCCTCTGAGGATTCCCTCAGCTCTAATTTATGTTTACCAAGGATCCAACCAAAAACCAATTCATTAGGTTATTGAAAAGTGAACTAGACCAGATTGGTATATTTTACCCTATTGTCATTATCTGCACACAATACAACAACACAGGCTCCTAACACTTGACATTTTCTATCATTGCAAATGGTTTTGCTGCATCTAATTAGCATTCTCAATTCAGAAATATATCAGAAACACAAGTTCAGAATTTCTCAGCTCATCAAATGGAGAACCACCATATAGATATATACTTAAAAGAAAAACCTTGAACTGCAATTACTAAGTCAAATACACATACCATCAAATAAAACAATACTAGAGTCTAGAAAAAACTTCAAATGATACTATCGTTAAAAGTCTCACCACAATGTTCTCGTTGAGCGTGGCCCTCTCCTCAAAAGCCTCCACCACAAACGTCTTCTTCTCCGGCACGATTCGGACCCCCGGGTTCATCGGCAATGTCGTCGGCTCAAACCTAGCAATAACGTCTCCCGGAAATCAAATCAGCACCAAAAACAATGAAAAAAAAACGAGAATAAATCTAGGGTTTCAAGAATTTCTCACCCATAAGGAGGGAAGTCATCACGGGAGCGGCTGCCACTGAAGTGGCGAGCGAAGAGAAGCGGAAGGGGTGCGGGCGAAGAGGCAAGAGATTCTTTGAGGGCGATGGAGGAGCGAAGAGAGAGCTGGATCGATCTCAAAGCAGCGCGCAGCATCGCCATTGTTCTCTGGGAATGCTCGAGCTTGAGATCAGAGATAACCACTAGTTCGAAAAACCTAGCTTATATAACAACTTTAAAATTACGTTTATATCCAGAAAACGTGGACGGTCTAGATCACATCAACACTAATATCTTAAATCAAAGATTTTGGCTTTTTGGTGGTTTGATTTTCCTTAATATTTATTTTAATTTAAGAATTATTTTTTTAATTGATTATATATACATTTCTCTCTATTAATATTAATTATTTTTAAATTTTGTTAATTTTTTTTTTTGAAAAATAATACACCTGTTTGTCAAAAATGTGGCTAATATTCTTGTCTGGATTCTTGACCGCTAAGCCACCCGTGGTAATTGTATGTTTTTTAAAGTGTTTTCGGTTTGGAGGTCAACTTCTCGAAAACTTGTTTATATTCTAAAAAGCTAAGAGAAACCTCGGATGTTGCATCTGCGGAAACACTTAATTGTGATGTGGGTTATTTTCCTATGACCTATCTTGGGCTTTCAATCTCATGGAGAAGGCCTCGTAAGTAGGATTGGGAGGGGCTGATACTCAAAATTATTGTGGCTGAGAGTCACATGTAACTCTAGGTCCATATTGCTAATTAAACTAATTTTTTGCCACAACAATATAAGTACCCATAAGTAAAAACTATTGAAATATATATATAGAGAGAATATGTTGTTTATCACTCTCTAGATTAGAGATCGTGACACTCAAAATCCTTAAATATACATCTAATAATTATTATTAATTTGTATATAATACATAACAGTAATTAACAATAAATTTACAATACTTAATAATATTTAATGGTGTAATAATATAACAATTGATAATAAATTCTGCATATCATCAAAAATAATATTATTAAATTAAAAAGCTAAAAAAAATGGTAAGCAGAAAAAAAAAATAATATCAATATATATCATCACTGTGCTTGTTGGGGTAAAGAATTAAAATAAAACAAGGGAAATGTAGGTCTTAATTTAATGTGATAACATGAGTGAATTGAAATAGAGTAAAAAGCAAGGCAATTATTTTTCTCTTGAAGCAAGCGCCATACAAATAGAATTAGATTACAAATACTATCATCATTAAGCATGGACCAACTTTACTCGCCCGTGCTCAATATTATAAGCATATTAATTAGTTGAAAAAAAAGTGTTTTTAATTCAAATTATGTTTTCAATAAATTTAAAATGATTTACATAATATTAAAATAGATATATAATGGTAGAATACCCTAATTGATCCCTATATTATTTGAAATGTACCTTTTTAATCCATCTCGTATTATTTGTCCTTGCGAGGTCCTTTTATATGAGTAAAATCAAGTCCTAGCCACAACAAATATTTGATTTTCTGTCTATGGAGGCTGACATGGCATTTATATGTATATTATATTATATTATTAAAATATTATCTTTAAAACTTAAAAAACTAGATCGAACCGAATCCAAACTTAAATGAAAATTAACTTTTAAATTAAGCTTTATCCATCCCTAACAACCATCATCCTCCGAGCCACTGTCGTCATCTCTATGGCTGCCGTCTCGCAGTCGTGATGATGGTCGCCGTCACCGTCAACAACATGTAAGGAATATCAAGCAATTTTTCTCTAATACCCTTTGTCATTGTTGACAACCGCTATTCTGCATCAACAACCACCGTCACTAACATGATCATGCCAAAATTCACCAATCAAATTCAGGTAAATGCAAGATCCAAAACATCCAAAAGCGAAAGAAAGAAAAAAAGGATACAAACATCAAGCATGAAATATTAGAGTTATTTTCATCCATATCAAATCACACAAAGTTCCTTCCTTTCCATATAAACACAGACATGGATGAATAAAAGAGAGAAGAGAAAGAGATGGAGAGAAAGATAGAAAGAAAGATAGAGAGGAATCTCTTCTTCTTCTTAATTTGGTTATGAACAAACTTAGTTATCTACATTAAACGCTCACAAACTAGCACATGCGAGCAAGAGCTCAAAACCCACAGCATAAATGGTAAGTATCCCACTCCTCACGTGCTGTTCCCACTCCACCTTGGTTGGCCGGTGAAGAGCGAAATCACTCCGCCCACCGCTCAGCATCTTCCACATCACTCGCAAGTGCACACCTCCCACTTCAGCCTCCTAAGCCTTGCATTCCGAAACCCAGCGAAACGATTTTTAGTACTAAAAGCTAGGAATAAAACGCTAGCCAAATTGGAAAACTCTGATTCAAACCATCTTACCCATTTTCCTTGCCCAGAGCTTCACCGTCACCCCGATTAGAACCCTGCTCATCGCCGGTTGGTTATAATGGGAAGCTTTGAAAGCTCTCCCCTCTCTATCTCTCTCTCTCTCATCTCTCTCTTAACTGTTTTTTGGACTGAAAAAGTGAAGGCACAGGCAAAACTGGTGAGAAATATTACACGTGAGGATGAAAATAATATTTTAATAATATAATATACATATAAATGCCATGTCAGCCTCCATTGACGGAAAATCGAATATTCGTCACGGCTAGGACTTCAATTTACTCGTTGAAATAATAAAAGGACCTCACAAGGGCAAATAAAATGAAAGGGATTAAATGGGCACATTTCAAATAATACAGGGATCAATTAGGGTATTCTAACTTTTTCTTACGTTGAGGATTATTTTCATCAGTTTTATGGCTCATTCATGTGTATTTGTGTGTGTTTTTTTGTGCATTTAAGATTGTGGAGACAATTTCAAAGAAAGGAAACAAAAGTAGATTGTGGAGGCAATTGTTGATGGCATTCTTATATCGAACAAGGGTCAAAGCACAAGTTGTGATCATAGACATATAGGTGTGTGCCAACCTCCAAAGTGTGCAAGTGAATATACCAATTGGAAGGGCACAAAAGCAGTCACACTCATATGTTCCAACTTGTGTAATATTTCCAAGAGCTTTATCAATGTGGTTTAAATAATGATACGACACGATCTACAGCATGGTTTAAAAAATTGGAGTCTGGAGTACTGTAGTAAATTATTGTATCAAAAGTACTGTAGGAGTTATCGTTCACAGCACGTAGAAAAATCAGAGCCTAGAAATCCACAAGCCAGTGTGGAATTTCTATAGGGCCGTGTGGATGCCCGATTTTAGCCCTATAAATACCACTTTGAGAGTTCTATTTGGGGATATTTTTCTTGTGTTTTGGCTATTTCTTTGGAAGAGCGTGACTAGGATTTGGAAAGGCTTTTGTTAGATTTTTTGAACGTTCCTACAGTATTCGATATCGACCTCCTTTGAGGAAAAGTTATTGGGGGAGCTTCCGACGGCTTGGATTCAGCGGGATGTGCCCTAGGCTTGACGAAGGAGTCCTTGGAGAAAATGAGGCAGCTCCGCAAGACTATCGATATGGATGACAAGGAGGTTATCTTTATGGATTGCTTGCACTTATCTTTGATTTCATTTTTGCTTTTGTATTGCACCATGGAGAGCTAAACCTCTAGTGGATGCTTGAACTTGTAAACCGTAGGATGATTTTGTTTCATTGACTCTTATTATGTTTCTTTAATTGATGTTTTAATTGAGTTTCAATCTTGAGTGCTTGTTGATTTGATTTTCCATTAGAGTGTCACCAGGATTGAGAATCTATCTTGGTAATCCTTGTGAATGAGTGGCATTTCATTAGGATTAGACATAGCAAGGTTGAAGAGGGTCAAGACGGTGAGTGAAAAGGTAGTAGAACGTCTCTTTTCTCCTCTAGTGTGATTTATCCTACCTTCATGTTCCAAGAGATTTTTGCGGTCATGATAGATTGAAGTGCTAAGAGAAAAACTCCATTGGGGCTTAGTTACGTGAGCAACAGAGTGAAGTGTTGGTGCTGGGCTTAATTATGACTAGGGGTCTTTCGCTTGAATCAAAGCGTTAGATCTTATTGTGGACATGTAAACGATCTGCTGTACTTTTTAATAGTACATATTTGGGAGTTTACTATAATTATTATTAGCATTATGTACAACTGCTATCATTCTTCTTCTATTTACGTGTTTGGTGGAATTTTTTTTGATTTTATTTTAATTAAAATTAAATTTTGGTATTTATTAAAGTTTAATCTTCTATCTTATATTCATTTAATTATTAAACATATAAAGAAATTTTCTTTTCTAATTGGAGTGTAGCGTAGTCCTTGGAAAACAAGTTTTCTTTAGCTCTAATGCCATTGGCGGCCTTACCTTATGATAGACAAAGTATGAAAGAAGGAATGAATTTCATTAGGGCAACAACCCATATCAATACATGAATGATGTACACATAAATATAATATATGAATACAAGTATTATATTACTCTAACAACCCCCTCAAAATTACCACGGATTATGAACCGAGAGTTTGTTAACAAGAAGCTAAAACCAAGAGACAGTATGAGCCTTAGTGAAAAGATCAGCAATCTGCTATGTGGAGGGGGCATGAAGAAGAAGAATACTATTAGTAAGGTAATGATGATGAACGAAGTGAAGAACGACTTCAAGATGTTTTGTACGCTCATGGAATATAGGATTGGCAGCAATTTTGATGGCACTATGGTTATCAAAGTATATAGGAGTGGGGGCAAAGATAGAGACACCTAAATCTATCAAAATCTAATACAACCAAAGAACTTCCTTAGTAGTAGAGGACATAGCATCGTACTTAACTTTAGCAGTAGAAAGAGCAACAGTAGATTGTTTCTTGTTTTTCCAAGAGATAAATGAATCTCCAAGGAAAATGCAGAAACCAGTAGTAGAGCATCGATCAGAGGCATCACTTACCCAATTAGCATCACAATAGGCGCACAACTTAAAAGAAAATGTGGCAGAGAAAAGTAGAAAGCGAGATATAGGGCCACGAAGATAATGAAGAACTCGTAAGAGGGCAGCATAATGAGTAGAGAGAGGATCACTCACAAACTGACTAAGAATATGAATAGTATATGCAATACCGAGCTAAGTAATGGTCAAGTAGACAAGAGCACCAACAAGTGCAAGATAATGAGCGGGATCAGATAGAAGCTCACCATCATACAAGAGGTTAATGATGTAACTCAATAGGAGTAGAAGCAATACGGAGATCAGTGATATTGGTTTATAAAAAAAATGTCATAAATGTACTTCTATTGAGACATCAAATAACCTCGACGAGAATAAGCAACCACAAGACCTAGAAAATAGCGAAGAGGGCCTAGATCTTTCATTTGAAACTCGGTATGTAACCGTTGTTTCAAAGAAAGAATATTATCAACATCATCACCAGTAAAAACCATATCATCAACATAAAGAAGAAGAATAGTGAGGCCTCGAGAAGTCTGTGGAGTAAACAGGGCATAATCATGAGAGCTCTCAGTAAAACCAAAAGCAATAACCATACTGCAAAAACGCTCAAACCAGGCATGAGGAGCCTGTTTGAGTCTATAAATAGCACAACGAAGATGATAGACATGCTGAGAAGGATGAGAGAAACTATGAGGTGGAATCATATAAACGTCCTCAGAAAGATCCCCATGTAAGAAGGCATTAGTCACATCTAACTGATGAAGTGGCTAGTGACGAGCAGCAACAATAGCAAAAAGAAGTCGAACAGTAGTCAACTTGGCCACATGAGCAAATGTTTCCTCATAATCAATACCATACTCCTGAGTAAAGCCATGAGCAACAAGACGTACTTTGTGATGCTCAATACTACCATTGGCTCTTGTCTTGACTCGATAAACACACTAACAGCTAATAGGAATAACACCAGATGGAAGCAGAACAAGATCCCATGTATGCATGCACTAAAGAGCATCAAGTTCCTCTATCATAGCTTGTTACCACTAGGGATGTTTTACTACTTCACGATAAGACTGTGGCTTGAAATGAGAGTGAATGGTAGTAAGAAAGGTCTGGAAATCAGGAGAGTAGGTAAAGGAGAGAGAGTGCGTATCGAGCAGGAGGACGTCGAGGATGGTCTGGGTAATGACGGGAGATAACAAGAACATCTTCAGAAGAGGGTGGGTCAGAGGAGAGAGGAGACAAATCACCAGATCCATTAATGGGAGGTGAATTACCATATTCATCAATGCACCCAGAGGAAGGAAGAACAGAGAAAGTATCTATGGAGACACCAGGGAAAGACACCGGATTAGTAGGAATAGTGGAACTCGAGAGAACTATGGAGGGGAGAAGTGGATGTACTAGTGGGAGACTGAAGAAAAGAAAGATCCAGGAATGATAAAGAAAATTAAGGGGTATCTTCAAGAAAGGTGCCGTGACGAGAAATACGAAGACAGTGAGAATGAGGATCATAACAGCGATAGCCCTTGTGTTCAGAATTGTACCTAAGAAAAATGCACATTGTAGAATGTGGAGAGTGTTTATTCCGCTTGATGGCAGGCAAAAGAACAAAATAAGTGCAACTAAAAGTACTAAGATGGCCATAAGAGGAAGAAAGTGAGTAAAGACGTTCATAAGATGTGATGCCAGGGAGAATGGAGAAAGGAGTGCTATTGATGAGATAGACGGAGGTTAGAATGGCCTCAGTCCAGAATGATTGAGGAGCAAAAAATGCAAAAAGGAGTGCATATGCAGTGTCCAGGATATGACAATGTTTGCGCTCAGCGACACCATTCTGAGCAGGTGTGTAAGGACAAGATTACTAAGGAATAGTACCATGAGTAGAGAGTAATGTTCGGAAGGATGTAGAGACCTACTCGTGTTCCTCATCAGAGTGAAAGATCTTAATACGTTTACCAAACTGAGTAAATACCATTTGCGCAAATTGAGAGTAAATGGCATAAACTTCAGATCAAGAACGCATTAAATAAAGCCAAGTATAGCGCAAGAAGTCATCAATGAAAGATATGTAATAGAAGAATCCATCAAGAGATGAGAGGGGGGCAGGACCCCAAACATTAGAGTGAATAAGATCAAAAGTAGATTTGGAAATAGATTTTTGGGAAGAGACAGGAAGAGCCGTGTGTTTAGCTAGTTTATAACCTAGACATGGATGGAAATGAGGGGAAGAAATAAAACCAGGACTACTGGAACTTGTTAAGAGTTTCAGACGAGAACTAGACAAGTGACCGAGGTGACTGTGCCAGCGATCAATAGAACACACAAAAGTGGCAACACCAGAAGATGGAAAAGTAGGAAAATGAAGATAATCTAAGTGATAGAGGCCACCAACTCTACACCCGATCCCAATCCTTTAGCCTGTAAGACAGTCCTGCATAGAACAAGTAGAAGAAGAAAAGGTAACAGTGAGACCATGATCAATGAGCTGAATAACAGATAGAAGGTTGAGAGTTAGGCCAGGAACATGATGGATATTAGGAATGTCAAAAGTGGTAGACTGAAAATGGCCATACTGTATGACAAGATGAAGCCTCCCATCAGTAGTATGAACACTATAAAGGATATGAGGCATAGAAATAGAGACTAGAATAGAGATATCGGTAGTCATATGATGAGTAGCCCTAGATCTAAAATCCAAGAGGAGAAAGACATACCAGAAGCCTATTGCATAGCATGAATCTGTTCAGTAAGCTGAGCAACTTGAAAGAGAAGATCATCAGAGGAAGGAGAGACGGAAGCTAACACTGAAGCAGCTTGAAGGGAGGAAGCAGAAGATCAAGATGAAGAATGAGGCTGTGGTGACTGTTGCTGCTGTCGTTGCTGAAGCTTGAGACACTGACTCTTCATATGACCAAGATGCTTGCAGTAATGACATATAATAGAAGATTGAGAAATGATAGGTGAAGCAGGAGGTGGTTGCCCAGAGAGGCCAGAGGGTACCCGAGAGGAGTGTGGAGTGGTCACAGCAAGAACTGTGTTGATAGAGACAAGTTGTGGAATAGTGTGTTGAGATGGGTCTCCTCAACAATAATACTACGAATGACATCAGAAATTTGAAGGTGTGCTGTGTTTAGCGAGATTGAGTGCGAGTTGTACAACAGTTGCATGTCAAGCAAGTAGACTTCTCCAAAGAATTAAGCTGATGGCACAGAGACCATAGCACACTGATATAATCCTTGATGGAACGCTCACATTGCTGGATGTAAGTGAGATCCTGCAAAATGGCATACTGACGAGCAGAGTTGGAATGCTTAAACATACAACCCAAGTGTTCCCACATTGCATGAGCAGTAAGAAGATGCCCAACATACAAACAAATATCAATTTTGCAATACTTACAAATAATGGTCATGGTACGATGATCAACAAGTGTCCATGATGCATCAGGTTTAGAGGGTTGGGGAGAAATACCGTCAACGTAGCCAAGTAGATCCATCCCAAGTAGAACAATGCGAACGGTAGTAAACCACTCTCTGTAGTTGGAGCCATTTAATTTAACATTGACTGGAGCCAGAAAATGTGGAGAAGAAGAGGATGCCATTTTTTTTTAAAAAAAATAAAAGCAGGGAATATAGATATATAAATA
The DNA here is from genome assembly GCF_009730915.1 of Dioscorea cayenensis subsp. rotundata. Classification (NCBI taxonomy): domain Eukaryota; kingdom Viridiplantae; phylum Streptophyta; class Magnoliopsida; order Dioscoreales; family Dioscoreaceae; genus Dioscorea; species Dioscorea cayenensis. Next base: position 28,399 of record NW_024086906.1, on the reverse strand, counting down.
TATATAATAATAATGGATATTGTTTAAAAGAATAAAGATAGGGAAACAGAGCAAAGGGAAAACGTCAAATAGCTCTGGGACTTGAGCCTTTTTTTTTAATATATATGTATATATATATTTGTACTGTAAAGGAGAATCAAAATAAACAGAAAATGACAAGGTATTGTGACTTGAATTAGAAGGTCAAGTATGTCCTTTGGTCGGGGAACCAATTGAGACGGGGAGGAACACGTTGAAAGAAGCTCGCCAGTTGACAGGGGTGCTCGTTGGAGGTGAGAAACTTGTCAGCGGAGAAAAGTTTGTCGGCAAGGAGAGATAGCTCATCGGCAAGCTACAAGAAATGATATAAATAATGCTTGGACAAAGGTGACAAGATGGATGAAAGGAGCTCGTCGGCGAAGAGCTGTAAGAAATAACAAAATAACACTCAGACATGGGTGGCTAGACTACTGAGAGAAGCTCATTGGTTGAACGTCGGAGAAAGCTCAGACAAAGGTTGCAAGGCTCAGACAAAGCTTGTCAGAGAGCTACCAAATCATGCTGGAGGACATGCAAAATTCCGGGTTGAACAAACGCACATTAATGTTATAGACCGGATTGAACAGGATTCCGGCGAGATCGGCCAGAGTCTGATACCATGATAGACAAAGTATGAAAGAAGGAATGAATTTCATTAGGGCAACAACCCATATAAATACACGAATGATGTACATATGAGTATGTATGTACACATAAATATAATATATCATGAATACAAGTATTATATTACTCTAACACCTTATATAAAGATTAAATTATAAATACAAAAAATAGATGTTTTATATATGAATACTTACTGACTATTATTTATTGGAAACAATAATTTCATTATCAGAAAAACTAAACCCAAACTGGAGATTTTCATTGGTCAACTGTCATAATTTCCTAGTTTCTTTCTCCAAAATAAAAATAAAAATTCACATTGGTCAACATGTCATTCCTCTTGAAAAATATGGTCCCAAAGGCCACTTCTCTTATTACTCTCTAATCTCTATCCATCATTAAGAGAGAACTTGGGTACACCACTAACCTATTCCTTCACTTTCTTTCTCTTCTTTTGAGTTTCATAAAAACAAAAACAAAACAAGAAGAGAAAAAACAACTAGTAAATCAATAAACAATTGAGTTTATGCACCTAAAAGGAGAAATTATATGTATATTAAAGAAAAAACTAAGGAAAGAGTTAACAAGCAAGCAAGATACACAAAAAGAATGTTGACAAGTGGGGACGTAGAACTCACAATTCAAGTAGAAGTCAAAGGCACTGTTCTATGCTACCGTTCAGTGATGAGCACCTTTGCTGGCATTTGGCTTGGCGTCAACCCTCTCCATTTCTATCTTCTTCTCCTACTCTTCCAAGTCACCATCATCTTCCTCACCACTCGTCTCACCAACACCGTTCTCTGCTGTCTTGGCTTACTTCTGTTAATGTGTGTAAAGGGTGAACACCTTCAAACAACTGAGAAGTTTCAGACTGTTTGATGAAATGCCAGCACTGACATACAACGTCTTTAGGTGTTTGATTAAATGCCACTCACAAGCAAAGCACACTCAAAGAAAGAAGACAATTCAAAGTGTTTTCCAGCCAATGAGCTCCCAGCTCTTCATTCCTTTTATATTCAAAAAGTAACATAATATCAGTCAATCCTCCACTGTCATTGGTTACACCAAACGCATGAAACCCTATTGGTCATGCTATCACTACAGCACCCAATCGCATTGGTTGGGCACAGACAAAGAGAGATACAGTGCATTTATTACATCCATTCTCTCTATTTACAAAACATTAGATTAACTAAGTTAACACTCCAAAACGACATCCACCCTCGGATATCCCCATCCTTGTACCTGAACAGCCCCATGCCAGCTTCCATGCTTCATCTTGCCGTCCCCTGCCGATGATCCATCACATCCAAAGCTTCAATCACCATCAACACCCCCCCTTGATTGAAGCATGCATCCCCCCAAGCAGGTTCCTTAATTTTTCATGCTTCTCAATAGTCAAGGGCTTGGTGAAGAGGTCTTCTAGTTGGTCTTCAGTTCGGCAATGATGCATGGAGATAACACCATCTCCAATTAAACCCCGGATGAAATGAAAGCGCACACCGATATGTTTTGTCCTACCATGATGTGTGGGGTTCTTTGCTATGGCTATAGTAGACATGTTATCACACCACAGCTTGGTTGGTTCTTCAATTCTTGTGCCACAATCATATAACACCCTCCTGAGCCAAACCCCCTGGCAGGCGGCAGCTGTACAGGCTATGTACTCCGCTTCGGTGGTCGAGAGGGCTACCACCTCCTGCTTCTTGGATCCCCACGACACCGCACTGGATCCTAAGCGACACAACATTCCGGAAGTGCTCTTGCGATCGGCTCTAGACCCTCCCCAATCACTATCAGAGAAGATTTCTAAAGTGGTTTCACCTTCATGTGGATACCACAGGCCAAAGTTCATTGATCCAGCCAGATATCTCACAATTCTTTTGACAGCACTGAAATGGACTTTGGAAGGCCGACTCATAAATCTTGACAAGTAATTCACAGAGTAAACAATGTCAGGGCGAGTGTGACATATGTAGAGTAATTTCCCAACTATACTCCTGAACAAAGAAGGGTCTGTGAATTCCTCACTCCCTTCCTCTTCTAATTTCTCATTCACTGCCATTGGGGTAGGTACCGGTTTGCACTGCTGCATATTCAGTTTAGATAGCACATCCTCAATGTAACTCCTCTGACAAATAAAGATGCCATCAGAGTTTTGCTTTACTTCAATGCCAAGAAAGAAGCCCATCACACCCAAATCTGTCATGCTGAACTTATGCATCATTTCATTTTTGAATTCTTTGAGCATTTTGCATGACGAACTGGTGTAAATTATGTCATCGACATAGAGACTGACCACCAGAGTTTCACCATCCTCTCCTTGCCTTTGGTAGAGTGTGTGCTCACTCTCGCTTCTCCTGAGACCTATTTCCCTGAAATACTGATCAATCTTCGAATACCAGGCTCTCGGTGCCTGCTTCAAATCGTAGAGAGCCTTACTAAGCTTGCAAACAAGATGCTCCTTTCCCTTCTCAACATACCCTTCTGGTTGTGATACATATACTTCTTCGCGGATTTCTCCATTTAGGAAAGCCGACTTCACATCGAATTGATGCACCTTCCATCCATGTTGTGCTGCAAAGGCCAGCACCAACCTCACGGTCTCTAGACGAGCCACAGGGGAAAACACTTCCTCATAATCGATTCCCTGCTGTTGTGAATACCCTTTGGCCACAATCCTTGCCTTGAGCTTCAACACTTGTCCCTCAGCATTCAGTTTGGTTTTATAAATCCACTTTAGCCCAACGGCCTTCTTTCCTTCTGGTAATGCACACAGTTCCCATGTCTTGTTGCTCATGATTGCATCCATCTCAGCATCCATCGCTGCCTTCCATTCTGAACTCTTTACAGCTTCACTGAATTGAGTTGGATCTACCACATGTAACGCGAACGTACATGTCTGATAAATATCCTCCAGTAGACGGGTACGGAGCGGTGGAGAGTCCTCAGGTTGAGCATCCTGAGAATTTGATGAGTTATCCACTACCGTTCCTTGCACTGTTCCACCTGTCTCCTCAGTCGATAGTTCCGGAATTATGGAGCTGCGTGAAGCTTTTGAGGCTTCTTCAGTCTTCTCCACGATCACAGTTGCGGGCTCTCCTTCAGGGGCAGACTTCCAATTCCATCGAGAGTTCTCGTAAAAGATCACATCTCGGCTGATGATGATCCTGCAAGACACTGGTTCATATAATCGATAAGCTTTGGATTCACTAGAGTAACCAAGAAAAACACATTTCTCTGATTTCTCATCAAGTTTGTGTAACTTGTGAGAGGGTATTAGAGCAAAGGCAAGGCACCCAAACACCCTTAGGTGTTTCACAGTAGGTTTAGATTCATGCCACAACTCATATGGCGTCTTGTCTTGCAGTGAGTGTGTGGGGGATCGGTTGATCAGGTAGAATCGCGATGAGACAACTGCTTCTCCCAGAATCCGAGTGGAAGACCACCACAATTGAGCGGACTCACGGCCATCTCAACCACGAGTCCTGTTCTTGCGTTCTACCACCCCTTTTTTGTTGCGGGGTATATGGGCGCGATAGCTCCCGTTTGATCCCTCGGCCTTCACGAGTGCTACGAAACTCCAATGATGTGAATTCCCTCCTCTGTCACTCCTCACGACTTTAAGTTTCTTCCCGTCTATCTCTCAACCATGGCATGAAAGAGCTTGAAGTGATGAAATGCCTCGGACTTCATTTGAGAAAGAATACCCGAGCACCATCTACGTAATCGTCAACAATCAAGAAGAAATACTTGTTGTTTCCCGAGACACCTCACTCATGGGACCACACAAATCTATGTGCACAAGTTGTGAGGCAGGGAAGAGGCCCTACGCGACATGCCACATGGGAAGCTCGGTTCTTATGCTGCTTGGACCAGTAGCGATTGCTCACATGGTGGAGCATGCTTTACATTAGCCATTCCCATCACCATGTTTTTCTGAGCCATAGACGCCAAACTTCGATAGTTCAAATGTCCTAAACGAAGATGCCATAGCTCAGAGGTGCACTGATCATTCACTACCACATTTAGTCTTCCAATGCTGGAGACATCTATAGGGAACATATTGTTTCTTGACTTTTGAACCTTGACAATGAGCCTCCCACTGCAATTATCAGAGATAGTGCAACTCTCTTGATTAAACACAACCGAGTACCCCTAGCAAGCAGTTTGCCCACACTCAAGAGGTTATGTGCCAAGCCCGGCACAAACTGCATGCCTTGTAGCTGCTTCTGCTCTCCTGACTGAGTATGGATGTAAACATTGCCTTCGCCCTCCACCATCATCTCCTTGTCATTACCGAGCCTTATGCTGACCTTTTGAGCTTCATCTAGATCAACAAACAGACTTCTATCACCAGTCATGTGATTCGAACACCCGCTGTCGATCAGCCATACCGATGATGAAGTCTTTCTGGTGGAGCAGCTTGCCATGAAGACATTACTGATTTCATTCTCTTCTACCACCATGCTTGTCTCCTTCTCTGGCTGCTTCTCTCTTGCCCAACAATTTGCTTTTATATGTCCGAATTTTTTACAATGAAAACATTGTACGTGGCTCCTACTTTCAGAGCTTCTTCCACGGCCTCCCCTGCCTCTTCCTCTCCCTCGAGTGCCATACCTGCCTCGGCCTCTTCCATCACCCCAGGTACTGGCTGGACTCCCTCCTTTGCTGCTGCCTGCACTCGAGGAATCTCCTTTGATGACAAGTGCCTTCTCTCCTAGTTTAGTCGAGGCGCGATTCACTCTAACCTCATGGGCCAGTAAAGTCCCAGTAAGATCGTCGAGAGATAGCTTCAAGATCTCCTTGGATTCTTCAATTGCTACTGCCACAAAGTCGAACTTTGGAGCAAGACTTCGCAGAACCTTGGATACAACTTCAGGTTCTCCAATCTTATGCCCCAGCTCTCGAATCTGGCTGACAGCAGCAATGACCCGAGATACATAAGCTTGGACTCCCTCAGCATCCTCCATCTGCAATGTTTCAAATTCCTGACGAAGAGCCTGAATCCTCACAGCCCGAACTTTAGTCGTTCCCTGACACTGCTTCCTCAAGATCTCCCAAGCTTCATGGGCTGTCTTTGCTTCTGAAATACGATCTAGATTCGAACCATCTACCGCTTGTTGTATCAAACTCAGTGCTTTAGCGTCACGTTTCTTATTCTCCCTCTCCACAGCATCATCCTTGGACTCGACCCAACCTTTCTCCACAAGATCCCACACTTCCTGGAACCTGAACACCGTCTTCATCCGAAGACTCCACCGCCCGTACTCCGCCCGGAAAACAACTTTGGAGCGTAGGGCTTGGGGACGAGTGACACCGGAGAGTTGTTGACCGCCATTCTCCAACCTGGTCTCTGATACCACAATGTTAATGTGTGTAAAGGGTGAACACCTTCAAACAACTGAGAAGTTTCAGACTGTTTGATGAAATGCCAGCACTGACATACAACGTCTTTAGGTGTTTGATTAAATGCCACTCACAAGCAAAAGCACACTCAAAGAAAGAAGACAATTCAAAAGTGTTTTTCCGACCAATGAGCTCCGACTCTTCATTCCTTTTATATTCAAAAAAAGTAACATAATATCGAGTCAATCCTCCATTTGTCATTGGTTACACCAAGCGCATGAAACCCTATTGGTCATGCTATCACTCTGACACCAATCGCATTGGTTGGGCACGAGACAAAGAGAGATACGATGCATTTATTACACCCATTCTCTCTATTTTACAAAAACATTAGATTAACTAAGTTAACACTCCAAAACGACATCCACCCTCGGATATCCCCATCCTCGTACCTGAACAGCCCCATGCCAGCTTCCATGCTTCATCTTGTCGTCCCCCCCGCCGACGATCCATCACATCCAGAGCTTTAATCACCATCAACAACTTCTTGTTATCTCCCAAGTCATCGTTAGTATCACCATCATCATCAAACTTATATATTCATATCCATATTTACTAATATCTTTCTTTTATTGATCTCTTTCCAAGGGAGGTATAATTCTAGGCCCATACGTGATTGGCCCAAACAAAAGCTTTGCACGAGTGATGTTCTTCCTAAAAGGTCAAGAACAACTAAACACAATCTCATTCATATCATTCATGATCTTTCTTTCCTAGTCAGCATCAAAACAGATGCTTTGATTATAAAAAAGACCAAAAAGAAAGCCATCAGTATCGCCCCCAGTAACTCTTTTCATGCTCGTCGCTCTAAGCTTCAACTGCATCGATAAACTTCTCTTCTACTTCTACATTGCATCAAGAGCAAGCATAAGCTCTTGCACTATTCTTAGTTGTGTTCTTCAAGAGCTCAACCTTCTTTCATCCAATCTTGGAAGACTTGCCTTATCAGTATCTCTGATGAATGAGATCTTTAACTACTTTTCCATTGCTTTTTTCACTTGTGTTTCGGTTGCCAACCAAACTCAATCTCCATTGCTTGGCATCAAGTCTTTAGCAACATTGATTATATTTCTTTTGTTCATCACTTATATTGTGCGTCCTGGAATCATTTGGATGATCAAAAGGATGCCGGAAGGAAGAATGCTCGACAAATGGATGTTCTTATAATCTATCATGTTTGTGGCATTTGCATGTGGTTTATTAAAAGAGGTGATTGGTCATGGGGAGACAATGAGGCCATTTTATCTTGGTTTGATATTGCCAGGAGGGCCACCGTTGGGGATAACGATGGTGGAGAGATTGGAGAGGTTGGTGTGTGGGGTGTTCATGTCGGTGATGATGGTGATTGCTGGGTTTAGGATGGATTTGGGGAAGCTGGTGGAGGTTGGAGAGTGGGGAATGTTTGGGATGATTGTGTTGATTTGCATCGCTGAAAATTTCATCGGAGTTGTGTTGCCATGCATGTACTGCAGGATGCCATGCATGATGCTTTCTTTCTTTCTTAGTTTGATGATGAATACTAAGGGCATTTATGAGATTGACTTTGCTAATGTTTGGCTTGAACATCAGGTATGTGTGTTCTACTTTTATCATTCCTTTTAACTGCTTTTTTATAAATGTGTGTAGTGGTCATAATCAATGAAATGAAAATAAAAAAAATTGATTTTCTAATAAATTATGTACTCAAATACTAATATGTTTAATACATATGTGTGTGTATATTAGCCAATAAATCTAGCTAATGTGATAATACACAAGTTTTAATGTTTTTTGAAAAAATAATTCATAAATTTATATAAAATTAATATTATTCTCAAAATCTTTTGATTCACTAATGACTAATGTTCTACACTCAAATTTGAAATTTCAACACATATATATTATATGCAATTTAAAAAAAAAAATGTATAAAGAAAGAAGTCCAAACAACACAAAATTTTTATTGACCAATCACTAATCTTAAATACTCAAATATTAACATTTTGAAAGAAAATATCCGTAATTAATATAGTAATATATTATATGTACATGCATGTAAAGGTCTTGAACTGACATCAACACTCAATGCTCCTGCTCACCGTCCTCATCTGCGGCGACACAAAATGCTAAGATGTTGGCATCTTCAGAGTTTGGAGGGATGATGCTACTTTGGTTATGCAACAATAGAGGAGAGTTGGTGGACATGTGAATGTTGGTAATAATGTGAGTCTGGGGAGAAGAAGGATGGTTAAGGAGAGAGGTGAGGATGATGATGAGTATGATTGAGTGAATGAAAATCTGTGTATTGTTATGAGGTGTGTTAGTGTGGGGTTTATATTGTGTTGTTTTGAATTGTTGTGGGAGTTTAAGAACTTGTAAAGGTTGTGTTTTGTTAGTTTTTACTTATGGTAAGTAAAACAAAGAGCTTGCTTTGGTAATCAGACGTTAGTTTTTGATATAACTAATTTTATAATATTTAAATGATTGAATTTTAAAAAAAAAATCAATGTAACATCAATTATACCATACTTACCTTGCCTCTTATGTCACAGTTTATGTAATTGAAAGGTTTAAAGTTTAGGATAACCTTCAGAGTTTAGGGTTTTATTTATTTATTTTTTAAAGAACACCAAAAAACAAAGGAGGAAATTTATTAATAGCTGAACATCAATAAGGAAGCAAAGCTGCTGGAAAAACAAAACTATAAGAAGAAGACTGAAGAAGGGGAGACTAATAAAACAAAAGCTAAAGAGACTAATTAATTACAAAAGCTAAAAACAACAAGGATAAAGCTCTTCATGATCCATCTAGGCAAGTCACAGCCATGCAAAAAAAGATTAAGAGCTTGGAAATTAGCACAATGGTGGGCAAGATTAATTGCAGGCAGCATCCAAGACTTTGGGATAACATGCAATCGAGGCTGCCCATCATATCCAGGAGAAAGTTTAAATTGGAAAACGGCTCATTCCATTGCCAAGTAGTAATGGAGTTGTAGTTGTTCAGCAGATCAAGAATTGATTGATTGGTGAAGAACACATGCTTAACTGAAATGTCCATCTCCATAGTAGAATGCATTGCTACCTCCATCGCAGATAGTGATAATTACTACACAGAGAGTTAAGACCCAGAGGAACAACTTTCTTATACAAATCAAACACTAAAAACAACTCCTTTGATCTGGAAAATTCATACAAGATGAGATCAACCAGAAAAACAGAAATACTGAACTGCTTCACTAAAATAGAGATACCAATTTGTATACAACTCTGATTCCTCTGATATTCAATACATGAAAAACCAAAAACATGAGAAACAAAAGTCTAATACAAAGTTTTAGTCAAAACTCTCTCAGATTCACAGGAAAATTCACTGAACACACTCAAGAACAGGAAATTTCAGAAAACCATAACATGAACTCATTAAAACACATAACCTTATATACTTTACAATACTTGGGTACCCAAAAGGAAACTGGCTGAGTCACTATAGCACGTGTCTCCACCGGGACTCAAACCAACCGCTTAAGCTTCTCACCCGTTCATCCGCCTCGAACTTACATCAAACCTTTGATTAATCAATCCTGGCCATTGATCAAACTGAATTAACTCTTCTACGGATCGCCTCGAACTTAAACTTCATCTAAGATCAAATAAATCTCAGCCCTTGGTTACCTTCCAGCCATCTCCTAACAAACTTAACTGATATTTGAACACCTGAAAAGACACAAACACCCTTCCAATTGAAACTATTGACACCAGGACACTTCAGAGACTTCAATCTGCTTTTCTTCTTCACTTCAACTCCAAATTCTCTTTTGCTTCAATTACTGCTGACAGATAGATCCATAAACGCTATCAGGAGAAGATCAGGAGAGGCATCCTGTAATGGAGATAACATAATTAGAGTTCGATACAAAGAATCCAATTGAAACATCATCTCTGTTGATATCAAAATAAGAGTAGATAAATAAGTACTCATAAGATTAAGAGAAGTTGTTAAGGATGAGCTTTTTCCCTTGCAAATTGCTGCAACCTATAAAGTATTCATATATATAGGCAAAAGCTTTGCTAGCAATTAATAATGTCAAATCTTGGGTGAACATTCTTGAAAATCAAATCACATCTAGTTTTCCAGGACATCCAAGTACGTACCAGTAGCAATGTATGCCACAATAAAACATGAGTAATTATAGTCAGTAAGCCAAGTACCCAAGCAAAGCAATTCGGAAAATGTATAGTCTCATTAACCTATTACCAATTTGATGCCAAACCAATTGAATTTAGGACAATGAAAAAAAAGATGATCAATAGTTTCACGTTTAAGCCCACATAAGGAGCAAAGGCTATCTGGACCTAGATGGATCCTATAAAAAAAAAAATCAGATGTAGAGAGTTTGTCTTTAAAAATAAGCCAAAGAAAATGGTCTTAATAGTCCATAATTTACACCATTCAATCCAATGATCAGTAGAAGTAATGTGGTGGTTAAGAAGATGATAAACTGTAGTAAAAATTTTAGTACTCTGCAAAACCCAATGATTGTGGGAAGAATTATCAATGAGGTTGATGATAGGGGAAGTATTTTCAAAATTATTGCCAAGAAGATGATATAAGTTAGTAGAATTCCAGCTATTCTCCTGAATCAAATTAGAAATGTTAAAGTGATCAAAATCAATATTGATATTAATGAAAGTAGGCTTTAAAGCAATAGGAATGTCAAAACACCAAAGGTCCATAAGAAAGGAAGTATCTAAAGGGTTAACTAAATTAATCCTACATAAGGGCCAAAGATAAATAGCAGAATTGTAGAGCCCTCTAAAGAACCAAGAGCAGCTTGAGGGAATTTGGTCTTTCCAAAAATTAATCTTACCATAGTTCCAATGAAGAATCTTCATTACAATAGATTTGTCGAAGTTCAAGTATTTGAAAATCTGATTTACCATAAGAGAGTGCCTAACTAAATTGAGATTACGAATGCCATGACCCCCTCGGATTTACTATCTGTTAAATCATTCCAAGCAACATTATGGATGCTCTTTCCATTGCTACCTCTACTCCAAAAGAACTTTCTAACAATCCCAGAGATCTTAGAGAATTTGAGAGTGGGATAGGATAAACGGAAAGAATATAAGTAGGAATGGATAGAATAGAGATATTGATGAGGACAGTCTTAGAAGTAGGAGATAAAGACAAATTGTTCCACTTATTACAAATACTGCAAATCTTGTCAACCATATGTAAGCATTCATTCTCTTGGGAGAGATCGTTATGCCAAGATTTTTTAAAGAAAAGGCTGTAGGATTAAGATTAAGGATAAAAAAAATACTTTTATGAACTTTCTTATTAAACCAGGTGATGTGTTCTCCGTAAGTATAGGGGTTGCACACAAGTAATATAGTGGTACTCTGTGAGGGGTAGGGTTGTCGAACCTCAAGTACTAGACTAAAAATACTAGCTTAACATTGATCTCTAGTAACACATAATAGGTGATGGAGTTTAAATAAAATAAAAGAGTAATTAAGAGAGAAAAAGAAAAGAGCAAGAATGGAGATAAAGGCGATTGGATTGAGTGTCAACAAAAGAGAGCAATGCCCTGGGATGTTCCCCTTGCACTTAAGAATGCTCACTCACTCTCAAGTTCTACCAAGTACATTCTAGGGTTCTGGTGTGTACTCAAAAAGCAATGTGGTAGCTATGGTTCTCAAATACACCAAGTTTTGCTAAGGTAACTATGGCCTCATGCACGTCAAGTTTTGCAATTACACAAGGTAATCACAAGTACGACAATCCACACATAGAGTTTTACCTAAGCAATTGTGCAAATCGAACTCATCAAGTTATGCCAACACAAAGTTTAACAAAAGAACCAAAAGAACTCAGTAGATCAAAAGAGTATTTTTAGAATCCAAAGTACAAAGTTCCCGCCCTAGGGGTATCGTGGCCGGTTAGCCCCTCATGGGTGGGTACACATGGAGGAGAAAAGACTAGATCTAGAGAGAGAAGACATGACTCCCTTCTCTTTAAGATTTGCCTCTTATGTCGAGCTCCTTATGCTAACACTACTTCCCTTGTGCCTCTAACTCGCTCCTTTTTACGTCCTAGAAGGTATGGATAAGGTTGATCTTCACCCTCATCAAAGTCCTCCTGGTGGAGAAAAAGATCCCCGAACAAAGATGAAGAGGAAACCCTAAAAACTAGAGTCATTTGGGATTTTGAGCTTGACACGGTCTGTGCACAATCGTGTCCCAGACCGTGTCATGTCGGGAGAGAATTAAGTAAAAGGAGTGTCTTTACTTGGAAAGTTCTGTAGCCAAGACACGATCTTGTTGTGACCGCGCAATGCTGTAACAAGATCATGTTATGGGCACCTAGCTCGTGTTAGTAATTCTTCAATGAAACCGCCTATGGCCTGGGATTTTCAGGGGCAATGACACGATCATGTTCTGACCTTGTCAAGCTTGCATATATCCTTCAGCATAGAATTCTTGTTGGATCAACAGATGGTTGATAACTTTGGGGAGTATGACATGAGTGTGTCCTATCCGTGTTAAGATTGAACTCTTGAACTCCTTTAGAATATTTTCATCTAGATTTTGCTCCAAATTGTACTGAGCCCTTATTTTTGCACATGCGATAAAAATACCCATAATAGCACTGCTCATGTATAAAAGTGCACTTGAGAACAAGAAAAATAATGAATTTAGGGTATGAAAACATGTATGCAAAGTGCACTCATCACCAGGAGGAGAAGAAAATCTGGGATTTGGTAAGATTAAGGTGCTGACTAATAAAATTGGTATAGATGTTGATACAAAGTTTGATGTTTCTAGCAACAAACCTAGAAGTTTTTGTAACTAAAATGAAGTCGTCAGCATAAATAAGGTGATTAAATTTAAAATTAATGTTTGAATTGAAGCCAGGGATAATACAAATTTGGCACCCATAATTAAGCGTAGAGGTAAGAATTTGAGAGATTAAAATGAAAAGATAAAAGGAAACATGGTCACCCTGACGAACACCTCTAGAAGTAGTAAACAAAGTAGAAGGAATACCATTAACTAAAATTGAAAAGGAGCTAGAAGAAAGACAACTAGAAATCCAAGAGATCCAAGAGTTATGAAAGTTCATTTTCTTGAAGATAGCAAGAATTACACTCCATTTCAAAGTATCATAGGCCTTTTCTATATCCAATTTGATAATCATCCTAGAGGTGTCATTGTTATTGTTCTCAATAGTATGCACAACTTCTTGGATGTCAATGATATTATCAAAAGGACAACGGCCAGAGACAAAACCAACTTGCTCCTTACCAACAAGCATAGGAAAAAATGACTTTAAACGGTTGGCAAACAACTTAGTAATGATTTTAAAACACACATTACAGAGTGAAATAGGCTTATAATCAAAAACCCTCTTGGGATTGTCCATTTTGGGGATAAGAGCGATATAGGTTTTATCCCAAGAAGAAGACAACAAAGAATTATCAAAGAAATATCGAATAGTTCGAAATAGCTGATCTCCGACAATAGGCCAAAAGGAATGAAAGAATTCAACATTAAAACCATATGGGTCAGGGGATTTACCTGTGGAGAGATCAAGAATAGTAAGGCAGAATTCTTCCATTGTAATCTCCGGGATAAGATGCAAACTATTTGCATCCGAGAGCCTGGGGATATCGTTGGGGAGAGCATTAAGAATATTAAAGCTATCTTCAAAAGGGGACATCCAGAGATTAGCATAGAAATTGCAAAAATGCTTAGCTGATATCAAATTGTTCTCGGGATACATTACCTTCATTATCCATAACCTACGATATAGCATTAAAATGAGATCAAATACGGGTGATATAATGAAAAAAATGAGTATTCCTATCACCATCTTTAACCCAGAGCATACGAGCATGTTAAGCCCACTTGATATTACTTTGGTGTTGTAGGGTACCGAGTTTGCTATAATACTCCATAAGGTTTTGTAGTGAGGTGTGGTTGAGATCAGACTCTTCAAGGATTTTAATAAGCCATTCAGTTTGAGTAAGATCTAAATTGATTTTGTTGATGCCACAACGATGGCACTCCATAAGTTTGAGATGAGTGCGAAATAGGTGAGTGACAGCCTGCATGGGTTCCCATGGGGGTAAAATGCCAAGAGTCCTGAACAACAAAGTGACACCCAAGATAGTTGATATAGAAGTATTCAAATCTGAAAAAACTATTGTTATAAAAAGGGTTAAGGTAGATAGAAAGAAAAAAAGAATGAGGGGAGAATGGTCCGAAAATGAGCGTTGATAAGTGCTTGAGTAAACATATTTTTCTATATATTTTACATGCATTGATCATCATTTTTACCATGGTTTATGTCTCATATTGTGTAGTTGGTGTTCTTTTGTGCAATTAGGATGTGAATACCTTGAAGAGTAAAAAAGAAAGCAAAGATAGGATATAAAGACACAATGTTGGGAGTTCTTGTTTAATTCAAAGACTAAGACACGAGAGGAGTTCATGAATGTGGAGATGTGTGCCAACTTCTAAGGAGATTCAAGCCAATTTATTAGTTGGAGGGGCACAAAAGGCAGTCACAACTTCATGTTCCTTCTCTTTGTGAAGATTTGCAAGACCTTTCAAGGATGTGTCGATGAAGAAAAGCCTTATAGCCTACCACATGGATGTGTGCCCAACCATGTGGTCTCAAGAGAAGAGTGTTTGGACCATGTTTGCGAAGAGACTGTAGTAAAACAATGCAACATTTTACTATAGCAGTAATGTAGCAAAATCACTGTTCACGCAACTTGGTGAAAATTCTTGCAACCCGCGCAGGCGCGTGGAAAATTCACACGGGCGCGTGAGGCACGTAATAGTCGCGGTACATGAGTATAAATAGGTCGTTTGCCCTATTCTTTAGAGACTTTTCGTGAGCACTTAGAGGGCAAGGCCGCTAGGGTTCTAAAGGAGGTCTTTGGCGATATTAGGGGCCATTCATCACCAAATTTGATCGATCTTCTCTCTGTCATAGCATAGTGGGGGCCTTCAACAACCTAGCTTTGTTGAAGGATTCTTCAAGACGTTGAGCGACACATCAAGGCCATCATCACGAATTCAAGGGGGGTTTTCTCTATGGTTTTCTTGGTTATTCATTGTACTAATCTTGGTTTTGTAACTTGCCCCATGGAGGGCTAAACCCTAGTAGGTATTTGGGTATGTGAACCCTAAGATCTTGTTATCTTATATTGATTTGCTTTATGTTTCTATTAAATCCGAGTTGATTTGAGTTTTGACCTTGTGTTTCCATGGCTTGCATGTTTTGTTGATCTTTGTGATTGATTTAGTATGCTTGATTTGTTACTTTTGATGTGAGAGGTCTCCATTAGAGTTAGAACTTCAAGGTTAAAGAGGGTTAGTCATGAGATAGTGGAGTGTCCTCTTTTTCCTTCCGACGAGTGTTTCCTATCTCCGTATTCCCTAAACTCAATGCAATCATATTTGGTGTGAGGTGTGAGATTGATAGATTTCTCTGCCGGGACCTTGTAGGAGGTTAGGGATCTTTCTCCTAGAAATAGGGTTGGATCTTTCTTTAGAAATCAGTTTCACTCCTAGGTATCCCTAGAGCTATTGCGGCCATATGGGGTGTGAGGTGTTAAGATTGAGCAATTTCTCGACTCGGGACCTTATAGGGGACTAGTACCATTTGCTTGGAGGCAAGGATCGGTTGTTCTTGGATTACTTTGACTCCTTAGACTAGGTTTAGAACCATTTAGCAAATCTTCAGCTTCATGTTAGATCCTGGGGGAGCATCACCCTGGTACCTTACCTTTATTGACTGAGTTCTCCTTTACTTTATTTCTTTCCCATTTGCTTGCTTATTAATTTTCTTGCAATTAGTTCATTTCATCACACCCATTGATTCTGACTAGATAACTAACAATTGGCTACTACTAATACTTCTGTTCTCTATGGTACTTCGACACTCGTGCACTTGCGGTTCACACGGAATTCGGATATGTGTTAAGCGAGTAAGATGATGAAGTTTGTAATCTCAAACAGTATTGCACCATTCCATGTTCACCAAACAGTAATCTAGTTTGGCCTAATGATGAGCTGAGCCAATCTGGTTATTAACCAAGTACAAGGACTAGAAAATATAAGGTCAAGCAAGTTATTAGAATCAAAAAAGTTTTTAAAGAAACTAGCCTTTTTATCATAGTACATGTAAGTTCCTCTTATATGCTCATTTCTCGATAGAACGGCAATGAAGTCACCCAGAATGAGCCAAGGAAGCTATAAAGGGGCTATCTTGGACAACTCGTGCCAAAGAAGACAATGACTTCAAAATCGAGAAGAGTTATAAACTATGAAAATGATACAGTTTTTAAAAAGTTAATTAGAAAAAACCAAATGTAAAACTTTACGAGGAATAGCAATGGGCGTGACATGACCAAAATCGCTATCCTAGAAAACAAAAATACCACTGGAAAAGCCAATTGCTTCAAACGCAGCCAAATCCTAATTACGGGGGACTTTAGAACTAAAAGGATTCACATGGTCAAAATTAGCATGAGATTTAACAATACAAACCAAATGAGGCTTGTAAATACGAATCATCCTGAACACACACAAGGAAGTATCTCTCGCTGACATGCCCCTGCAATTCTAGCAAAGAATTTTAATATAACTCATGTTAAACATGGATAAACTTGAGAAAGAGAAAGAAAGAATACAACCAGAATAAAATGTTAAGAAAGTGTGTAACCAAGGCAGATAGGAAACTTAGGAGCAAGGGTTCCAATGCTCCGTCTTTCTTTTCTTCTGGGAAAGGCAAGGGTGAGGCAACCCCTTCCTAATGAGAGCCTCACGTTTAGCTTTAACCTAATACTAATTTAAAGTCATATTATCCTCGGGACCGTCTTCACCCGACTTCTCTTCATCATCTTCGGACATCTCCTCTTTACCCTCATTGGAAGAGACATCATCTTGACTGTTGTTTTCCTCCATATCATCCGCATGAAGAACATTGGCTATCTACTCAACAATCTGTAAGTGGGATTCTGAGAGAGCAAGGTATGAAGGATGGGCGATGGAGAGGATAACCTGATAGGAAGATGGTTTTTCAAATTAACTTTTTCTGAAGAACCGTGAAACCCTATGATTTGATTGGATGGATTGGGCGGTTATTTAGGGAGATGAACAGAAGGTCCAATAGAAGATATTATGAGATCGTGATGAATGCTCGGATTGTCTTCGCCAATAGTTGGATCAACGAAGTTAGAAATTACAAAAGAGGTTGTCACATCAGAAGGGCAGGCACTACTATTGCTGGAATTAGGAGTATGCGCCACCCAAACTTATTGACTTTAGCTCTATACGTGACCTATGCTCGGCAGTACCTCAAAAACCAACTCCCTCAGTAGTCACCATGACTGCCGTCTCGCAAGCCATGGGATTGACATGATCGTCACCCCTGTGGCCTCGTGTACGGCCATGCCAGAGGAAGACTAGAAATCAAGGACCATAGTTAGTTTCCGGTGAGACGATGACCGGAATATGAAGTGCTTTTGATGAGGAGTGCTCAGGATAAATAACATCAACCTCCATGCTCTGCTCAGCAGCATGCTAGGCATGACCAAACCCGACTACCATCTCCTAAACAATTTGAGAGGGTGGATAGGTGGAGCCAGTTTAGTCGCCACCTTATCAGGGTATGTGCTGGTGCAGTATCTGATTAATCTACAAGAGTAACAAAAAGTCGACAATTGTTCATACATAACAACCACAAACACCTTATGATGGCCGTCACCAAACCAAAAACCCTGACAAAGGGGTTTCAAGATATCAATTTCCACGTATACCCGAGCATATTTGGATCTTGTAATGGTGGACATAAGCTCATCAATTTTGAGAAGGGTACCTAAGTGGTTGACAATGGTCTCTAGGGTTTCGTTGTCCTAAAATTCAACAGGAAGATTGTGGAATTAAACTCATATTGTAGCAGAGATTAGTTTGGCAAATGATTATTCGAAAAATGGTTTCCCTAGGGAGAGTTTCGAGATGAGGCCATTAATGGACCATGGACCCTTAGTGAGAAGCCTTTGCATAATTTGGTCGGATGAGCACTGTATTAGTAGAAAACCATTAGGAAGATCCCAGATGCAGATGTTACCATTGCCTGCCCATTTAACAAGGAGCGCATTTTTAACCTATTCGAAGGAAGGTGGCTTACTAAATAGTTTACCATAGATAGCGTACTGGAAGCGCATACGAGCCTTGGCCAATGCATCAGCATCGAGCTTGACAAAGTCGGTTGTTTTTTTCTTTCAGCTTTTTGAGAATGTTGATGTTATGCAATGGAGAGTTTTCCGAGTAATGAGTGAAGGTGGAGTTTTCTGAGTTTTCCCAAGATTTGCGAGGAAGATGAGGGGTTGAAGAGATTGGAGGCTAGCCCCCACTTGCCATAGCAAGGAGAAAGCCCAGAAAGAAGCTCACAAGATGTCCGAGTTAGCTTTTGATTTTGTTTTTAAACTGCTAGTAAAAATAGAGTTGAACGATTTAGAATGGAGTTACTATTATGATAAAATACCATGTATTTCATTTTTCAATGTATTATTGTTCAAAAACACAATACTTACTATTCAGTTGTATGGTAGTAACCATTGGATTACAATCCAAAGGCTCATGATCAATTTGGGTAAATTGTAAATTTGGGTATATGTTTATTGAAGTGTGGGCAAATATTTATTTTGTGTATCTAATGGATAATATCAATTGAGTGGCCAACAAAAAAATACTATGGCTACTTTATATATCTATTAAACTTAGCCTAAAAATTAAATATGACTATATAATTAAAAAAATAAAATAATAATTTTACATTTTAAAATAAAAAAACAAAAATTAACATTTAGAGTATGTTTGATTGTCCTTTTTTTCCTGAAATTTTTTTTCCATGGATCATTTTCTAGCCTTTTAAGCTATTTGTTTATCAAAATTTTCCATGGAAAATTTTTCCACAAACTCTATCACGTGACCCTATTTTCCCTCAAATCAGTGGAAAATTTTTCCTACCTCAACTCTGGAAAAAGTTTTCCAGGGAAATCATACGGGCCTATGTGAAAAAAATAACATGCGAGGCAAATCAAATTTGGGGTAGGGATCAACTTCAATGTTTTTCCTTTTCTTTAAGTTAAAAAAAAAAGATAAATTATATAACTTGATAATATTTTAAATAAATTTATCCGGATCAATGAACAGATACCAAGGCGTTTAGATGGGAAGATTCAATTCCACATAGTGCTATTTATAATTATCAAATGTTTTTTTAAATATTTTTTAATAATTTTAATAATTTTTTAAAAACATTTTCATGGAAAATGTGATTTTTTTCCCAGGGAAAATTGATGCAATCAAACAACAAATGAGTTTTTTTCATGGAAAATAAGAACAATCAAACAACAAAATCTAAATTTTCTATAGAAAAACTTTTGATTTTCTCACTAAAAAATAATGCCAATCAAACAACTATTTATTTATTTTCCATGGAAATTTTTTTCATGGAAAAATATTCCATGGAAAAGTTTTCTTTTCTAGCCATTTTTCATGTTGTTAATCAAACAAAGCCTTATAGCAGTTTGGGACCAATAAAAAAAACTTATAAATCAAGCTCAATAAATTATTTCCAGTGCTACAAACGCAAAAAATAAAACTCAAAAAAGATTAATTTAAAGCAAAACAATGCTGGCGTTGGCGCATCAGCCCACCACCCAACGACGACCCCTTCGTCTTCCCCAAATGCACCAATCGCCGGCACCCCGACGAGCACCACACCCACCTCCTCACCTCCGGCGTCCTCCTCCACCATTCCACCACCTCCCGCCTCATCCTCCATCTATGCCCCTCCCCCTCCCCCCAACTCCACATCCAACTCCGATCCCTCCTTTACAACGCCTTAATCAAAGCTTCCTCCAATGTCCGCAGCCCTCTCAACGCCCTCCTCACCTTCTCCTTCGTGTTCTCCTTCAGCGACTCCCCTGACCCCTCATCCTTCTTTATTTTCCTCACCGCCGCCGCCCATGCCTCCTCCCTCTCCGTGGCAGGGACGGAACCAAGGGGGGGCTAGCAGGGGCTTCAGCCCCACGTCGGCACCAGCAAGGTTTTTTTCATGTTTGGCCGGAAAACATAGAAGTTATAGAACCATGCAAACCAGCCCCCTCTTCGGCCATGCCAGCCTTGCCAAAAGCCTCTCATCCGCCTTGATAATCACTACATAGATACTAAAGGCCATGAGGAAGAACTTTTGTATTCAACTCAACCTCAGAAAACATTTGTACAAGTCGGGATAATTCATGGAAGATGAGATGTTCAAAGGAAAACAGAAAAAACCACCAAGTTTGAAACTATGCTTTTTATAATTTACGAAACTTCAGAACTAAAATGAAACTGGTGCATTGAGAGCATGAGTCAATTACATTCTGGTTAAACCAAACCAACTAATATTGCCTCGAACTAATGTGCATCCATTTGATGATCTCATCCTGGCCGTTCATTGGAAAACTAATCTTGACTCTTAAGGTTGCCTCGAACTTAAACCAATCATCTTGATGAAATTAATCTCAGCCGTTCATTCTTTCCTTCTCAAAACTAACCAAAATTCAAACATTTGAAAGGTCGGGTTTTACCCTTTTAATCAAAAATCTATTTCCGTGTTTCAAAAATATTCAAAAATTCCGACTTTTTTCGCTTCTTCAACCTGGCTGCTTCTACACTGCATCCTCTCTACTTTTCACTGAGTATGTATATTTTAGTATTTATTTTTTTTAATTATTGGATCATACAATTAATGATCAAGTATTACTTCTTATTTGAAAATGAGAGAATGAATGTATTAAATTTATGGGTGAAATAAATATAACATGAATAATAAGCTTCATTTTTATAAATATGCCTACAATGTGTTTGATTAAATGCCTTGATGAGTTAAAATGTTGAAAATATCAAATATCAAATATTAATATGTATCATAATGTATATATGTATAAGTAAATAATGTTTAGTGTTGAGAGGGCATTTTCGGTGATGAATATTGTGAAAACTGACTTGCACAACAAAATGGGAGACGAGTGGATGAACGATAGCATGATTGTCAATATTGAGAAAGAGGTTTTTGCAACTATTGACAATGAGGCGATTCTACAATGTTTTCAAAAAATGCAAACTCGTCGTATTCAGTTACCTCCTCTGAGTAGCATGCGTCGCACAGATGGCAATTCTAGCTCTAGTGTGCATAGATAAATGTTTTATGTTTTTTTGTGATTATTTTAATTAAATGTCACAATATCGCACTATTTTGTTTTGAATACAATTTATGTTGACTGAAAATTTTATTTTAACATTTTGCCCTCAGGCCCTCCCTCCCCCCCATCAATAAATCCTGGTTCTGTCCCTGTTCCGCGGGTTCTCATCTCCACGCTCTCATCCTTAAAACCGGGTTTTTCCTCAATCTCTATCTCCAAAACGTTCCCATTAGCTTCTACTCAAACTGTGGACTTTATATGGCTTCCCGGCAACTGTTTGATAGAGTGCCTCTATTTCTCGGAACTCAATATTGGATGCTTATGTTAGAGCAGGGAAATTGAATTCAGCTTTAGAGGTTTTCTATGCCATGGATGATGATGAAAAGAACTTGATTTCATGGAACTCAATGATCGTTGGCTGGGCATAGTCTTTGAACGGAATCGGTATTACTCGGCAACTGTTGGACTTGGTTTCTTGGAATTTGATGATGAATGGGTATGTGAAACAAGGGATGATGGATGAAGCATTGGAGTTGTTTGATAAAGTGCCGGAAAGGGATGTTATAGCTTGGGCTAGTGTGATCAAGGGGCATATGGATGCCAGGAATGTTAGCTCGGGCGGTGTTTGTTTGATGAAATGCCGGAGAGGGATGTGATTATCTTGAATGTCATGATCACTGGATACCCGAAGAATGGTATGTTCAATGAAGCATTGCTTATCTTCATGAAGATGCAAGTTGAAGGTAGGATAGTTCTCGATGACACCACTCTATTCACCGCTTTTTCCACCATTTCAGAGCTCAATCGTATCACTCTTGGAACATGCATACATATATAAATTCATCATAATAAAGCGCCTATCAATTTCTGGGAAGCTCAGCATCGCACTCATTGACATGTTCTCAAAGTGTGACCGTCTAGAGGAGGCATTGCAGGTGTTTGAGATATCCGGTATGCAAATAGTAAATCACTAGAATGAAATGATAAGGGATCTAGCAATGCATAGATTCGGTGAATTATCACTTGAACTATTTGCGGAGATGAAAAGATGATCATTGAAGCCAGATGACATCACATTCATCAGCTTTCTCAACGCATGCAGCCACAGAGGACTAGTCAAAGAAGGTCTAGCATGCTTCAAGAGTTTGATCAAAGACTACAAACTAGAGCCGAAAGTGCAGCATTATGGATGTATGGCTGACATTCTGGGTTGTGTGGGATTGCTGAAAGAGACAGTGAGATTGATCAAGGCAATGCGTGTACAACCAAATGATGTGGTTTGGAGATCACTGCTAAGTGCTTGCAGAAATCATGGTAACATTGAGATTGGAAAGAAGGTGGTTACCAGTATGATAGAATGTGATAATTGTAGGTCTAGTTCATATGTTCTCCTGTCAAATCTGTATGCTGGATGTTGTATGTGGGAAGATGCAACCAGGATTAGAATGACAATGAAAGAAGGGGATTTTAGGAAACTTCCTGGTTGTAGTTGGATTAAGCTTGATGGGATTATTCATGATGGGATTAACTCGCCCTCAAGCTCGACGGATTTATTCCATTCTTTTGAATTTTTGTACAGTTGAGGTGAATATTTCATAACAATATTTTTGGTAAATCATTGTTTTAGACCCTGCAAATTTTCGTATCTACTTGGGAACTGAAGCATCTCCCTCATGTTATTACTTATTAGGCGTGTTTGATACCCACATGAATACTGAATAACAAATTAAAAGTAACACCATTTTAAACATGGATAAGTTAATTTGGACAATAAAATCTCTTATTCTAGGAGGATAGCTTATTTTATTCTATTTTTCCCTTATTAAAACATTACATATGAATAAATGATAAAAATGTATTTCATTGCTATGAGATTCTTCCGGTGGGGCTAATTGTCTTATTTTGATATCAAACATGTCTCATAATAGTCAACTAACATGAATTAGACACTAGTCAATAGTCACCATGCATGTATGAGCTTTCCATATTACAATATTCAAATAGAACATAATGGTCCTCTTACCATTAGGAGGTGAAAAAATGTAGCCCTCACCAACGAAGATAAGGTTTTATTAACGCTAATTAATAACAATGACTGATATGGATAATAAAGGTTTAGAGCATGAAAGAGATTATCATATAGTTCTCTAATGGAAAAATCATTCAATATGATAATGAGAAAACATTAACAGCCGCACTGACAAAAATAATATCAAAACATGAAAAGGCACTAACGCAACAAGAGTGCTTGCAGTAGTAGACTCACTGCAAAAATATAGAGATGCATTAGTTACAATGTAGCAACAGTAATACTAATAGTTCCACAAGATTATATTGATGATGAATGAAGCCTAAGCATTGCCAAAAGGAGGTGAGGGAAATCATCAATAAAAATTGAAGATCCATATGTTGAACAAGGTTACTCTAGTTCTATTTTGATGCCTATCCCTGGATTTATGAACCGGAAAAAATAGAATAAATCAATGAGGATATAAAGAACATGTAACCATGTAGATGCACATCACTCACGAGTATAAATGGGAATAGATGTATAAATATTCCATTGCATCTTCAAAGAGCTTCCATCTATTCTATGGGATGCTGTCTATTTTTATATACGTAAACTAATTTTATGGCTTGATAGTGACTTCAACATTTGCTACTTTGGGATTTGGACTCAAACTGATGTATTGATTTTAACTGATTTACAATATCTTAACAACTAGCTAATATGTAATATCTTAGCATTTTACCATTCAAAGTTGTAATATGTTACCAACATTGTGATCTGAACTCATATTGAGTGCAATAACAATAATGTGAGAATATTTACTAAATTGAAACTAATAAATAGAGAATTGAGACTAATAAATAACTCCTATAAACTCAATGGGATGAATTGAGATACTGAATTGGATCAATATTATGAATAATAATATCTAATTTATCAAATAGATATTATTTTTATGTTTAAAAGAGTTGTAAGACTAGTAACAATTAAATTAAAATGTTATTATTAATTCTTTTTTAAATTACAACTTATGCACAATAGTGAAATCATAAACCTTTTTTTAACAGATTGTGTTAAATAGTATTCAATCACTTTCGTGACTATCAAATTGTGTTTAGACTACATTTTTTTATCGACAAATTGTATGAGTAATATGCTTTGTGTAACTTTATAAGTGTTCATTTTATTTGCTTATTTATTTTCATAATTTTTTAAATATATTTCAAATTATTTCTATTTATCATCTGCAAATGATCATATTCACTATTATTTATCTCTAGTTAATATTATTTTGTTCTAAGTGTCCCTAATTACGTGAATTTTGTAAAACATCTAATATCTTGAACTTATTATGTTTTCATGTATTTTGTATTCTTTATAGATGACTAGGCATGACATAGAGGATAACCTTTATAGGGCTCGCGTTACAATCCTTGTTGCGGCTTTTAATGTCACATTACTTTTGTGCAGTAAGTGATGTAGAATTTGTAGAGAACCCTCTCGTGGTCGATCAAAAATTATGTAACAATATTTATGAAGACTAATAGATGGAAATGACACTACTAGTAACAACATGGTCCTTATGAACAAGTCAATATTCTTCAATCTTTGCTCTTTAATAAGAAAAGGACTTATTCGAGATACATTACACATCACTATCGAAGAATAATTGTTGATGTACACACTATAGGACATAACCAGCGTAATTGTGTCATCACACACAATTTCCTTAGATCCTGTGAGACCGTTAGTAGGTATTTTAATCAAGTTCTATATGCAATCGGTTATGAATATGTGCATCCACCTAATACACAAACTTCAGCATATATAGCGTCAAGATCCACACTATATCCTAATTTCAAGGTATTAAATAATTTTTTTACTCAAATAATTTGTTATCCTATAATCTATTCTTAGTTATAATTTGTTACTTATAGGATTGTATTGGAGCATTTAGATGGGACCCACATTCATGCTTCCCCTTCCTGCATTTGAAATTATAGCATTTCACGGGTGAAAACCATACCCCACACAAAACATGCTTGCTATTGTTGATTTTGACTTACATTTTGCATATGTCCTTGTTGGATGGAAAGGTTCAACAAGTGATGCTTTAATTTTACGTAATGCATTAGAGAAACCAAATGTTCTATCAATTCCTAAAGGTATCTATTTTGCTTAGTTTATTCATATATAGGTTAATATATGAGAACAACCTAAAAACTATAATTTTGTTAACTGCCACATATGTTTTTTCCTTAGGAAAATATTACTTTGTTGATGTTGGGTATGCGACATGACCAGATTTTATATCCCCCTATAGGGGTGTTAGATACCATCTTAAATTGTTTGGCTCATGGATACTGGCAAATCATAAAGAACTATCTAATCTTCATCACTTATCAACTTGAACCACCATTGAAAGAGCTTTCGGTTCTCTTAAGGGATGCTTTAAAGTTTTATCATTAAGATCATTCTTTCTTTCCAAAACTAAAGTTGAACTAGTTCTAGCTGCATGCATTTTGCATAATTATATTATAAGTGGCAGTGAAGATATATTCATACCCTCTAAGGAAGAATGGACACCATAATGACCACCTCAGAAAGTAAAGTGAGAGAACAGATTGAGGATGCCCAAGAGTGGGTGACATGTTGAGAACAAATTACATGTGATATGTGGGCAAACAAGTAGAAAATTATTTGTTGTTCTTATACTATTATGTGAATGTTTGTTTAATTTTCTAGCCTGTATTCAATAATTATTTTTCTATATTTCTTTGAACAAATTTCAATTGTCATAATATCATTACTTGTTTGGGATGTTTGTTTAATATTATAGTTTTGATAATTTCTTATTTATGTACCAATTATAGAATGGATAACACAAGGATGTCAGAAGATCACATATGCCATCAATGAGAACCCCAACGAAAAGAATAGGTGGCAATAAAAGATAGACAACTGTCAAAAGTCAGTTTTTCATAAGATTCATGGCTTCTAAAGTGGAGCAAGACTTGAAAGTCATCAAGTGCTTTAAACCTTAAGCATTCCAAGGAGCAATTATTGTAATAAAGAATGAGTTCGGAGTTATAGTCACTGAAGCAAATGTGAATAATCACTTGAGAAACAATCCTCAAGAGATGGGCAAGAATTAAAAAATTGAAAGAGTTAAGAGGAATGGGTTGGGATAACAGACTGAAGATGATAATCATGGGAGAATCAGAGTTCAAAAACTATGTACAAGTAAAAATCTATTTATAATTTATTTCTATTTACATTGTCCATGTATTTATTATGAAATAAGTTTAATTTATCATTCAAATAATTTATTATATACCAGATTCATCCACAAGATGAGCCCTACTTAAACAAACCAATTGACGATCATTGTGGTACTTTGGTCTTCTTTCTTTGTTTGTTGCCTTGTTCTCTTAGTTGTTTTCGTTGTTTCCTTATTTTCTTTGGTTTGGGGCTTCTTGATGAGCATTTGGTGACGTTTTGAGAGTCTTTTCAAGTGCGTGGGTTGTGCACAAGCCGCACAAAACCTGTGCGGGTTGTGCATAGACCACACAACCCTTCTTGGGAGCTGTGCGGGCTCCTGTACGGGGCCTCACAGGGGGTCGCACATCCCAGGCAGAGGGGTGTGTGGACCGCACACCAACCTGCACACCCTTCTGACTTGGGTGTGTGGCCACTGTATGGGACGCACATGAGGCTGCACACACACAGTTTTATTGTTTTTAAACCTGTTTGAGCTCATTTACACCACCTTTATTATCTCAAAACCCTCCCATCCCCTCTTCCTCTCTTGATCTACCATTCTTTGAGATTTAAGGGTTGGTTTTGGAGGGATTCACGGCCTTGTTCTTGGATCAAAGAGTTTGATTATCTCTTGAGTCAAGGGAAGCTTCCATCATTTATTATTTCATTTTTATTCCTTGAATGAGTATAACTAGGGTTTGGTTGTGAACCCAAGTGAGAGCTTCATTCTTGTTCCTTTTCTTCTTCTTTGCTGGTAGAGCTTGAAGGAGTATTTGTGTTGATTTGTTTGGCTTTGATTTAGGAAAATCCTTGAACATCTTCTTCCTTGGTTTCGGATTTAATGTAGCTCCGAACAAAGTTAGGTTTTCCTTGCTTTCCTTGTTGGTTTTAAGGGTTGTGAGAGATCTATTCTTGCTAGATCTTTTAGTTATAGAGTTTAGAAAACCCTAAAAACAATCATTTTCCCATTGTCAGCATTGTCCTTCATTACAATTGATCAAGTTGTTGATGATGTTTTGTTATTTGTTTTTGTTGTTTAATTACTTCTAGGAGTTGAAACTTCAACTAAGGGGAAAGAGCCAGTTGAGAAGTAACACTAGAGGATTCTAGCTTGCCAAGTTTGTAAGTGGGACTTACTATATTCATAGGCTATGGATCATGCATGTTTTGTCTTTCTCACATATATAATTTTTTAATTTATGAGTTATTTGCATTAAAATTTCCTAAAGCATTTTCTATGATAGTTGAAAACCCATGCTTGGATTATGATTGATTTCATTGGAAGGGTTTACAAGAAATATTACATGTTGTGTTAAAAACTTTATTGTTAAGTCATATATTTCAAGGCGTTCATGAAACTTGATATTTTAGTTGTGATAGCAAATGCTTTATACATTTTATGTTTGAAACATCTTTGATATTTATATGGATGCTACTCCCAAAATACGTGTTTAATACTTGATTTTAGTTAATGTTTTTGAAAAGATTAATAACTGCTTGTGTTATTATTAGCAAATTATGATGTCATGTTGATATATATACTAAGCCTATGGGCTAGATTGTTATTTAAATGTTTTGATGGTGAAATGGGGGCCGAGCTCCAGTACTTATTGCAGTAAGAAGTGGACGGTTTCCACAAGTCGACCTAGTCGAGGTGGCGTGGAAAACTGTCAAACCGGTTATGCCATTTCAGATGAGAGCATAGAGTCCTAATTTGGATATAGTTGGGTTGTTCGGAATCACCACACGGACTTCTCAATGGCCAATGGCAAGATATTTGAGCCCGATTCAAACCAAAAGTTTAAACTGAAATGATGGACTAA
>NW_024086905.1:0-44745 GCF_009730915.1 Dioscorea cayenensis subsp. rotundata | reverse complement strand
TTTCCTTCATACTCGACCCTCACTGACCATACCAAGAGACATAAAGTAACATACGCACAAATTAATGTAAAAACGAGAAAAGTAATGACTCAACGATAAGGAAAAGGAGTAGCTTCGCATTCCTTATCCACGTACTTGCTTATCCAACCATCTTGGTGGCCTAATTTTGGCCGTCTCTTGGCCACTCCATTGCCTTTGTAATTATGGCATCGCTCTACTGTAATATGCGGGACGTATTCACCTTGGGATCTCACTCTTACATTGTTAATTGCTTCCTTATTTTTGTTTATGTGTGTTGTGCCTTAGTCCAATTGTTAGTTTTGTTAGTTTCTTTTCAAGTTATATTATGTAGACTAGATAGTTACCATCTATGGGAAGTAATAGTAACTCTTGGGACCTCGTGGAATACGACCTTCTCATGCTTGCACGAGGGGTTTATTACTTGATTGACTTGTGTTTCCTTTTGCATGGATCTCATCAACAACCCTACTCCACAAGAGGTACCACTTTTGTTACTTGTTATGATCCATACACTTTCAAAGAGTGCATTAAGTTCTTGGCGCTATTGTTGGGCGATCGCAACTTTTAGGAAAGATTAGGATTCAAGCGATTTAGTTCTTGTTTATTTTTGTTCATATTTGTGAATATCGGCTTTTCTTTTATTTTGATCATTCATTTTTCTCTCTCTTTTCTCCTTTCCATCTTAATCTTGATCTAATCTTGTTGCTATCTTATCTTGAGAAGGGACATTTGTATGAGCTAAGGGAGCAGTTTATCACTATTAGCAAGGACGATCTAGAAATTAAGAAAAGTTACCAAAGAAGATTGACGCAAGTTAGTCTAAGAGAAATAGGGTCTTTTGAAATCGATAGAAGTAACATCAAGAGGAAGAAATTGCCGAAATCAATAACAAAAGAATTTTCTAATTTTGCCCTACCAAACTTGTAGACATGCAATAGGGTGTAGCATCATTCGTCCCCTCTCGTTATGGCAAAAACAATTTGATTTGAAACTCTAATTTTATTTTAGATGGTGTGTGACAGATGTGTCAATTTGATGGATTTCAAGACAAGGACCCATATCAACACTTAAAGAATTTCTATCATGACACTTTCAAGGTGAGTAATGTGATCTAAGCATGCTAATAATCTTAGACTTTTTCCATTCTCTGTGCTAGGAAGGGTCAAGCGCTGGCTAAGTTCATTACAGCAAGGGTCTAATATTAGAGAAAAGGGAAGCACTCAAGGAGATCATCAGAGAACTCGGCGGTGTTGATGGAGCTTGAGTTTTCATCACCACTTTCTAACCTACATATAAGGGAGATCTTTTATGAGCTTACCATTGATTATCTTGTTTATTTTTCTCTATGTGTAACTAGCCTCCCAAGGCCACCGGGCATCCGCTGAACCCTAGGAGAAGAACTTGTTTGTATGAATGTTGATACGACCAAAATATGTGTGTACCCTAGGTGCACGGGTGTCGAAGTAATAAAATACCCTATGAGTTAGGTAGTCGAATCCACTGTGAAAGCGAGGTTAGTAGTGCTAACTACTTCTCCGCTATCTAGCCCAATGATAAATCGATGATGTCATGATCTAATGTGCAAAGAAATGAATACCAAAGATGACTATGCAAGGATAAAATAGAGGAGATCTCAATTTGTAAAAGTAAGTACTCGCCAATGTTTCTCCTAGGATTCAGGTATTATGTACTAGGTATGCAAAGTGTTTCTAGAATGAGTAGGTTAAGTCATGGAAATCCAAAGATAATTAAATCCCATCTCTAGATCACCGATACTTTGGTCCCCTATGAGGTCTCGGTGCTGAGAAATCACTCAATCTCAACACCTCACACCACATCATAGCCGCGAAAAACACTCTAGGGATTCCAAAGGTGTATCCGATTCCTAAGAGCAGGACCTAACCCTACTTCTGGGTGAAAGGTCCCTAACCTCCTACAATGTTATGGTGGAGAAATCTCTCAACTCTCACTTCACCATGAACTATGGTTGTGTTAAGCTTAGGGAATATGGAGATAGTATACACTAACCAGAAAGGAAAGGGGATAGTGCACTATCTCATCACTCACCCTCTCAACCCCCTTCAATCTTGGGGTTCTAGCACTCATGGAGACCTCTCTCTCACCAAGGCAACAAATAATGCAAACCAAACAACCATAAGATCAATAAGGCAAGCAAGCATTAGCCAAACAAGGTTGAAACACAACCAATCTTATATTAAGTATAAACACAAAGCAAATGAACAAAAGATTAGAATCCTATACTTCACAAGCCCAAATACCCTCTAGGGGTTTAGGTCTCCATGGAACAATATACAAAAAAAATCATCTATGAATGAAAGTATATAAAAGCCTTAGAAATAAACCCCCCTATATAGGAACTGATGGCCTTGATGGAGAGCTTTGATGTATTGAAGGATCCATTCCGAATCTAGGGTCACCGGTGACTTCCTTGATGCTATGACGGAGAAAGAATCGATCAAAGTTAGTGAAGAAGCGCCTTCTAAGCCATAAAGACCTCCTCTCCAAACCCTAGCCATCTCACCCCTCAAGAGACTCACCAAAGATGTCAAAGCAAGAGGGCTATTTATAAGCACAAATTGTGGCTATCATGTGCCTTCAAGCGCTCATGTGGAATTTCCACATGCCTATGTGGGCTGTAGGAATTTCCACGCGGTCGCATGAACATTGTTTCTGCTACAGTAGTGTTACAGTAAAATGTTGTAGTGTTAAGCTACAGTCCCTTGATAAGCATGGTCTAAACACTATTCTCTTGAGGCCACATGGTCTGGCACACGTCCTTGTGGTAGGCTATAAGACTTTTCTTCATCTTCTCATCATTTGGAAGGTCTTGCATTCTTCATAAAGAGTAGGAGCATGGAGATGTGACTATCTTTGTGCCCTTCCATCTAGTAAATAGGCTTGAATCCTCTTGGAGTTGGCACACCTCCATCATTCATAAGCTCCTCTTGTGTCTT
The DNA here is from genome assembly GCF_009730915.1 of Dioscorea cayenensis subsp. rotundata. Classification (NCBI taxonomy): domain Eukaryota; kingdom Viridiplantae; phylum Streptophyta; class Magnoliopsida; order Dioscoreales; family Dioscoreaceae; genus Dioscorea; species Dioscorea cayenensis. Next base: position 41,749 of record NW_024086905.1, on the reverse strand, counting down.
TTATCCTTGGATTGAACAAGAACTCCCAAAATGTATCTTTATAGCCTATCTTTGCTTCCATTTCTCCCTTTAAAGTATTCATAACCTAATTGTACAAAAATAACACCAAATACACTATATGAGACATAAACCATGGTAAAATGATACCCAATGAATGTGAAAACATATAGAAAAATATGTCCACTCAAGCACTTATCAAATGTTCTTTATTTGTCATATACTGTTGGCATGATTATTTGTTTGGTTTCATTCTATTGTTTTCATGTTCAACCTACAATGGATGGATTAAGTAGGTTTTGATTCTTGAATGATGTTTGTATGGTCGGATGCTCGTACTGAATTAAGTCACACAATATCTAAAGGGGGATTAATTGTATTAGTACAGATGGAGGTTTCAGAGTATTTCGTATCTTCCTATGCACATTGGGGTAGTTCTAGCGTAAAAGCAAGTATTAGAGTTATCTTATGCCGGACTCCCCAGCTCCCAATGACATTGTAGGGTATCTTCCTGATGGAGGAACCCATATTGTATTAGGACTACACCAGTGGAGGTTCCGGGGTAGATCGATTCACGAGTCTAGCGACCAAACCTAGGCAACATAGCACTTGAAGTCCCATTTTCATCCTTAGTTGCTCTTTGCCGTTTGTCACCTACACTTTCCTGTATAGTGTGTCTTAGTCCATTGTATTTATAGTCTTTTGTTTTATTTATTTTCATATTTTTATTTTGTAACAACAATCCCTTTGTTTTGTAGACTAGATAGTGATACCCAATATGAAGTAATAGCAAATCTTGGGCCCTTGGGTATATGACCATCTCATGCTCGCACGAGAGGTTATTACTTGAAGACCTATGCACTTGTGGCTGGGGAGTCATGCACTCACTTTCTAGTGTATCGTATGCTCACAATCAGATCACCAGGTTGAGGAGCAATTTCTCCTCCTTCCTACAATTGGAGTATGAATCCTTGTATAATACGTGGGAGAGACACAAGGAAATATTGAGGAAATACACACAGCACAGAATCATGGAATGGATGTGAATCCAAATATTCTATAATGGGTGAGAACAGTGCTACCACATGCTGATGCGACCTCTAGGGGATCCTTATGTAGTAAAACCACTCGAGTGCAGATATAGTTTGATTAAGAAATGGAAAGTAATGGTTATTAATGAAGTTCCAAAAGTAACAAGCCATAAATAGGTAGCCAAGATTTATCAAGTGGATGTCATCACAATTTTTGGCCGATGTAGGTAGAAAACAATCGACAAAGGAGGCATGATGTAATGCGATCAAATTCTCAAAACTCGAGATCACATTATAAGAATTGGGGGTCCCAGACAGATCCTAATTGTTCTTCTTCTTATATGTTTGTTTGGCAGGATGAACAAGTTGACTATGTTGGGTAAAACTGCCGATATAAAAATAATCCATATAGTAACACATACAATGCGGATTGGAGTAATCATCTAAAATTTTCCTATAGCCAAAAAATATAAAGGCAAGTGGCGTAACAACAGCCGAGGCTTCCACAGCAAAATGTACAACCATGTCCTCCTTCATCGGGACATTTTAATGAACTCATAGCTTTGTTTACTCATGATACACCCCTTTGCGTGTGACCACGCAAGTGCACTTTCGGTTTGTCAAATTAATAATACCCTAGTGAGTGGGTAGTCCATCTACGAGGAATAGTGATCGAAACACAAAGATTGCTACTTAACTAAAGTGAAGATGAATCGATAGTAGTGTGAACAAAAATCAATATGCGAGAGAGAAATAGTAAGAACAAGAGCACAATAAAATGAGGAAAGGTAATGAATAGAAAGTGCAACACCGGGACATTGCTTCCCTAGAACTATTGCTTCAAGTGCAAGACCAACCATTAAGCTCCTGATGGATGCTTAATGAATCATGGAAATCCTAAAATACATAGTCCCAAACCTAAGGTTAACCATGACTAACTCTACACTATGCCCCGGTGGAGAAATCACTCAGTCTCAACACCTCACACTTTGTACAGTTGTAAGAAGCTCTAGGGATTCCAAGTGTTAAACCTTATTCCCTAATGGAGGTCTAACCCTTTGGTCTGAGGCAAAGACCCTAGTCACAATTAAGCTGACCGAGGGATTGCTTCAACGCTTTTCACTCTCTGCTCCATGCAACTAAGCCCTACGGAGTTCCTCTCTAGTACTTCACCCTATTGCGTGCAGGTAAACCCTTGGATCACGGAGGTGGGATAAATCACACTAAAGGTGAAAAGGAATGTTTTCGTGCCTCTTGATTCAACCTCTCGACCCTCTCCAATCTTGCTTTTGTCTAACTCCTCATGGTGTGTCACTTACTCACAAGGATTACCAATGTAGACTCTCAACCCTAATGTCACTCTCAGGGAGAAATCATTCCACAAGCATTGAAGATTGGAACTCAATTAAAGATATCAATTAAAGAAACATAATAAAATGTCAATACAAACAATAACATCCTTGGGTTTAGAAGTCCAAGTACCCTCTAGGGGTTTAGCTCTCCATGGAGAAAGATAAAATCAATAATGAAATCAAAAGTAAAAACATGAAATCCATAAGTAAAACCAACTCAGTATTTGTGTCAACGGCCTTGTGGATTAGCATTGTCACTGTTCGAAAGGTTTCCTTTTTCAAAGCCAAGGGCATACCTCACGGAGTATGGTGTCTGGCGAAAACTCCTCTAATACCACTCTTCCAGAAGGAGCGTGCTATCGAGGCTGCTAGAACCACTCCAAAGAACCTTACCAAAGCCCTCAGCCTAGCCATAAGCCTCTCCAGTGTTGGGGAAAAGATGGAAAGAAGGATTACGAAATCGGGAGGTGAATCATGGCTTTATATAGGGCTGGAATTAGGAATCCACATAGGCATGTGGAATTTCCCTGCCGCCCTGTGGTCTGCGGGAACATGGTTTTCGGTGGGCTGATGAGCAGGTAACACCACAATAAATTGATTCTTTGCGTGATTTGCTCTGACACCTTTCTATAGGTACTCAGCCGTCACTCCCAGAATCCACACTTTTTCATCAAACGCGACATAAGCGGGCACATGTCTATGTCACAGTCGCGTCAGCTTCTTTAATAAGGGATAACATTGACAAAAGATCTTGCTAGCATTACTGCAGTCGAGAATACGTGAAATGTGGTAGCTTTTGTGCCCCTCAAACTCATGTAATTTCTTGAGCCATGGAGGTTGGCACATTCACGTATCTTGGAGCACTTCTTTTGTCTTCACATTTGTTTTACTCCAGATTCCATCAACAAGTGCAATCAGCAATCTACTTTGGCTTACCCTTCACTCGTATGTTGGCTCCACGATCACATGCACAAAAGTAACACAAATACACATATATTGGCTAAAAATCCGATAAAAGTAATGCTAATTATAAGAAAGAAGACTTCATATTACTAATACACAAGCACTTATCAAATCCCCCACACTTAATCTTTTTGCTATCCCTCGAGCAAAATAAAAACATTAAAGCATAGAAGAAGGATATATTGAAAGTACTTGTCCTTAGGTTTACAGAAGCATGCAAAGAGAGCATTCTACAAGTGAGGAAACTTTCAACACTGATAAATGCTTGTGTATTAGTAACATGAAGTATTCTTTTCTTACGACGAGCATTACTTTTATCAGATTTTAGTGCTAATACATGTGTTTGTGGTATTGTGCATGAAGGGTTGCATGAAGCCAAACATAAGTAGAAAGCCAAAGTTGATTGCGATTGACTTTTACCCTGATGAGGTGATGGGTGAGACAAATGTGAAGACACAAGTTTTGACCAAAGATACGTGGATGTGCCAAACTCCGTGCTTCAGCAATTACATGGGGTGGAGGGCATAAAAAGGCGATACATTTGCGTATTCCAACTTGTGCAATGTTAGCAGATCTTCACAAAGTATGGCATTTTGTTGGAGAAGCGATGCGATGTATCGATATAGGCATGTGCCCGTTTATAGCTACCTTCATGAAAAGTGTCGATTTAGAACTATTTTGGCGATATGGAAGCGAAGCAACGTAGCAAATCACAGCAGCAATTTATTGTAGTAGTTATTGTTCATAGCCCATAGAAAATCAAATTTCCAGAAATCTACACATCTGTTTGGAAATTCCACACGCCCGTGTGGATGCTCGATTCCAGCCCTTTATAAAGCCATGACTTGTAGCGATTTGGGGATCCATCTTTCATCTTTCTCTCCATCTTTTCTCCAACTTTTCAGAGGCCTGCGGCTAGGGTTTAGAGGGGCTTTGACATGGCTTTTGGAGTGATTCTATTGCTTTGACACTGCATTCCTCTTGAAGGATACTAATTGGGGGACCTTTCGTCGGCAGTAATTCGGCGAGGTGTGTCCTGGGTTTGACAAGAGGACTTTTGGAGAGGACGAGTCTACTCCACAAGGCCATCAACATGAATACCGAGGGGGTTTTCTTATGTATTACATGTTTTTACTTTCGATTTCATTATTGATTGTATCTTGCTCCATGGAGAGCTAAACCTCTTAGTGGGTACTTGGACTTGTAAACCCTATGATGTTATTGTTTTATTGACCTTTTATTATGTTTTCCATAATTTATGTCTTTAATTGAGTTCCAATCTTGAATGCTTGTTGAATGATTTCTCCCTTAGAGTGACAGTAGGGTTGAGGGTCCATCTTGGCAGCCTTTGTCGATGAGTGTCACTCTATGAGGGTTAGATATTGCTAGATTGGAGGGTTGAGAGAGTGAGTCTAGAGGTGGGCATCCCTTTCCCTCGGGTGTGATTTATCCCTACCTCCATGTTCCTAGAGTTCTTTAGCGTTCACAATAGGGTGAAGTACTAGAGAAGAGCTCCACTAGGGCTTAGTTATGCAAGCAATAGAGTGAAGCGTTGAATTAATCTTTAGTGTCTGGGGCTTAAATGTGACTAAGGGTCTTCTGCCTGGATCAAAGGGTTAGATCTACATATAGGAACAGGGTTTATCACATGGAATCCCTAGAGCTTCTTGCAACTATACAGAGTGTGAGGTGTTGAGTTAGTCACTATTGACCTTAGGTTTGGGACTGTGTATTTTAGGATTTCCATGACTCATTAAGCATCAGTTAGGAGACATAATAGTTGGTCTTGCACTTAAATCAATAACCCTAGGCGGAGCAATGTCCGACTGCCCCATTTTTTATCTATTGTCTTTCCTCTCATTTTATTGTACCTCTCTTTCTTATTGTCTTTAGTCTTCTTTACATTGATTTTATCCATTCTATTATTGTCTCATCTTCACTTAGTTAAGTAGAAATCGTTGTGTTTCTATTCACTATTTGTTGTGGATACGATAACCCACTCATCTGGGATTTATTACTTTTACAAACCCGTGCATTTGCAGGTCACACATAAGGGGTGTTGTCAAGTTTTTGGCGCCATTGCTGGGGAATAGGCGGATTGGAAACACTTTGCACTTTGCTATTTAGCTATTCATCGTTTATTCTATTTCATATCTTCTTATGCTTCCATCATTCTAATTTGTTCTTTTTCTTTGATTTTAGGAAAAATGATCAACATACCTGAATTATTTGACACAATCAAGGGAATGGTTGAAAATATAGAATAGAAAGTTCAGTTGTTTGTAGTGCAGTCCACTTCATGTTGGTCCCTGCAAGAGTAATTCACCATTAACCATTGACACGTCTGAATATGCATATAAACCGCAAGTGCGTGGGTGTCGAAGTAATAATTACCTGGTGAGTCGGGTAGTCAAATCCACAAGGAACGGAAGTATTAGTAATAACCACTTCTCAATAATCTAGTTTGAATCAATGAATATGATAGAGTAAACTTAATTGCAGCCAAAGCAAACAAGTATGCAAGAAATAAAGTACAAGAGTCTCAATCACTAAAGATGAGGTACTCGTGCAATGATCCCCCTAAGATCTTCTATGAAGCTCAAGATTCACTAAATGCTCTTGAATTGACTCTAATGAGTTGAGGTATTCCAATGATAACTAATCATTGTCTCCAAGCAAAAGACACTAGTCCCCTACAAGGTCCCGGTGGAGAAATCGACCAATCTCAACACCTCACACCCCATATGACCGCAATACGCTCTAAGGAAACCTAAGAGTGAAACCGATTCCAAAATGTAGATCCAACCCAAATTACTGGCAAAGGATCCTAACCCCTACAAGGTCCCAGCGGAGAAATCGAGCAATCTCACACCTCACACCAAATATGGTTGCAAAGAAAAAGGGAATCAGGAGATAGGGAAATACTCAATAAAGAGGGAAATGGGACATTCCTCTATCCTAAGAGCTCACCCTCTCAACCTCTTTAATCTTGGTAATCTTACTCAAATGGAGACCTCTGATATGTGCTTGTGTGATATGAATTAGAAGCATTCTTTCCTTATGTTGAGCATTACTTTTTTTGGGTTTTTACACTAACATGTGTGTTTTTATGTTACTTTCATGCGGGTAGGGGTTGTGAGAGGCCAAGTATGAAGGAAATGAGCCAATGTGGATCATCATGCACCGATTTTGGAGGAAATCTTGCTAATGTTCAAAGGTGAAGACATAGGTCGGGTGCGAGATGCTAGAGTGTGTGCCAACCTCCTCGTATTTGAGTTAGCACAACCATTTGGAAGGACACAAGGGCAGTAACACTCAAGCATTCCGACTTATGCACATAGAACAAGATCTCCACCAACTTGTCCGTCATTAAAGAGGCAAAGCGATCCACGACGTGAACGTGTGCCCGTTTGCGTGACCTCGATGAAAGTATGGACTCGGGAAGTATTTTAGGCCAAATATTGTAGCGGAACACTATAGTAGCACTATTCACAACCGGCCGAGAAAATAGGAATTCAGAGAATCCACACAGGCATGTGGAAGTTATACATGGCCGTGTGGAAATTCCACATGGACGTGTGAAAAATCCACACGCCCGTGTGGTCACCCGATTTCAGCCTATTTAAAGCCGATTCAGCCCCGATTTCAGTATTCTTTTCTCCATCTTTTCCCCAACTTGAGAGAAGGTTTCGGCTAGGGTTTTGAGAAGTATTGGCTAAGATTTTGGAGAGGTTCTACGGCTCCGACATCATCATTCCTTAGGAAGAAGGTTGGTAGGAGAGCTTCTGTAGAGGCATATCCTATACCGCACAAAGGGAATTCTTAGGCTACTGAGTAGAGGACTTTCCACAAGACCATCGACATGACTATCGAAAAATTGAGAGGGTGAGAGTTCTTGTTGGTAACCTTGTGAGTGAGTGACACACCACGAGCGTTAGACAAAGCTATGTTGGAGAGGGTTGAGAGGGTGAGTCAAGCGGTACAGGAGTGTTCCCTTTCCCATTCGACGTGATAGATTCTACCTCCGTTCCTCTAGTTCTTTGCGGCTATAATAGAGTGAATGGTCTAAGGGATGACCCTCCGTTGGGGAGCTTAGTTGCGCTGCAACGGAGTGAAGCGTTGAGGTGATTATAGTATCTAGGGCTTAATTGTGGTTAGGGGACCTTCCACATGGACCCAAGGCTTAGGTCTATAATTAGGAAGAGATTTATTACTTGGAATCCCTAGAGCTCATTGCAACTCTATTCGAGTGGGAGGTTAGAGGTTATCTAATCTCTCCTCCGGGACATGTATAGAGTTAGGCATAGTTAACCATAGATTTGGGATTATGTATTTAAGGATTTTCACGACACACCATTGCTTTGATTAGGAAGTATAATAGAGGGTTCTTGCACTTGAAACAATTGTCCTAGGCGGAGCATTATCTGAGTACCCCATCTTTATCAATTGCCTTACCTCCTCATTTACTCATACTTTCTTACTTGTTTTTACTTTTGAGAATTGAATCATTATGACACTTATCACTATTGATCTTTCACATAGCTAAGAAGCGGATTAAGTGTTTTTATTCCCTACTCCCTGTGGATTCGATACCAGGTCATCCGGGATAATTACTTCGACAAACCAGTGCACTTGCAGGATATACGAAAGGGGACCTTGTCAACCTCTCACATCCAAGTGTTAAATCACGTAATGTAAATCAACCACAAGGATTAACAACAATAGCAAGAAATTAAATCACAAGATTAAAACTCAAAACAACTCGGATTAACTAGAAGCATTAAAAGAATCAATACAAAGTATAGATCTTAGGGTTCATATGCACAAATACCTACTAGGATTTAGCCTTCCATGGGTCTAGTTACAAAACAATAATGGATACAATGAAAAGCAATAAAACCCATAGATAAAACCCCCTTGGATTCATGCGGATTGGCCTTTGATTGGTAGTTCCACGTCTTGAAGGGTTCCTCTCCAAAGCTAGGTTGGCAATGGCTCCTCAATGCTATGACGTCGAAGGAACCTATCAAAGTTGGTGAAGAACTCCCTCTCAATCGACGAAGACCTTCTCCTCTAGCCCTAGCCGCCTATCTCTCCAAGTCTACGCTCAAAGCTTAGCAAAAAGTCCCCGTAGAATTGGCCAAATGGTGTATTTATAGTTTCAAATTGTGCACTCTCACGTGCTCCCCACGCCGCTGTAGATTTTCCACGCACTTCGTGAGGCTGCAGGAATTTCCACGCGACACGTGAATAGTAATGTAAAATCACTATAGTACTTTCCGCAAGTGCGATGACAAACATTCTTCTCTTAAGACCACACAATCGGGCACACAATCATGTAGTAGGCTATAAGGCTTTTCCTTCATCAACGCTGCCTTGAAAAAGTGTTGAAATCTTTACAAAGAAAAGGAATGTGGAGACATGGCTGCCTTTGTGCCCCTCCACGAGTAAATTGGCTTGCATAACCATGAAAGTTGGCATACATCTCCTCATACACGAACTCCTCTTATGACTTCATCCTTGATTCACACATGAACTCTCAACATTGTGACTTGCTAGCCTATCTTCATTTCCTTTTGAATTCCCAATGCCTTCACAACCTATATGCATGAAAGAACACCCAATACATGAAGTGAGATATAAACCATATAAGATATGATGCTCAATTTATGTAAAACATGCAAAAAACATGTTCACTTAAGCACTTATTAACCATCCTGTGGATGGAACATTTATTGATTACATTGACAGAATTCAGGATCAATTGGATAGTGTGCTAGATCAGTTTAAAAAGTTTGCATTATCATCTATGAGTATTCATTTGGAAGAAAGTTTGGAGAGGGTCCTTGCTCAGTTTGATTCGTCCTATCATGAACAAAGACAAGAACTTTTCTCATTCGGTGTGTAACAAAGCCCCTTGTATATGTCCCGCAAGTGCGCGTGTTTGTCAAAGTAATAACAGATGAGTGGGTATCATATCCACAGAGAGTAGGGAATAAAAACATTTAAATTGTTTCTTAACTAAATGAAAAGTGAATAGTGATTTGTCTGACAAAATAGGATGTAACAAAAGTAAAAGAAACAAGAGAAAGAGTGTAAGTAAAGGGGAGATAAGGCAATCGATATAAGTGGGGTACCCGGATATTGTTCCACCTAGGACAATCATTTCAAGTCCAAAAACCATCTATTATGCTTTCTAACTAATGCGTTAATGAGTTTTGGAGATCCTTAGATACATAGTCCCAAATATAAGGTCAACCATGTCTAACTCTATACATGTCCCGGAGGAGAAATTGAATAACCTCTCAACCTCACACTCGTATAGAATCGCAATGAGTTCTAGGGATTCCAAGTGATAAATCCTCTTTCTAGATGTAGACCTAACCATTTGGTCCAGGTGGAAGGTCCCTAGCCACAATTAAGCCCTAGGTGCTAAAATCACTTCAATGTTTCACTCCATTACATCTGCAACTAAGACCCAGCTGATGGTCATCCCTTAGCCCATTCACTCTACTTTGACCGCAAAGAGCTCGAAGGAATAAAGGTAGAATAAATCACACCGGAGGGGAAGTGGATGCTCCGCTACCTCTCGACTCACCCTCTCAACCCTCTCCAATCTAGCTTTGTCTAACTCCCGATGTGTGTCACTCACTCACAAGAGTTACCAACAAGAACTCTCAACACTAGTGTCACACTAAGGGAGTATTCACACAATCAAGTATACAAGATTAGAACTCAAATAAAACATCAATTAATTGAAAGCATAATAAAAAGGTTCAATGAAACGAATACTTCCTAGGATTCACAAATATCCAAATACCCACTAGAAGGTTTAGCTCTCCATGGAGCTAATTACAATCACTGATATCAAATGTAAAAGCAAAGAATCCATAGAAACCCCCCTCAATAGTCATGGCGATGGTCTTTTGGAGAGTCCTCAACTCGTCCAAGGGTCCCTTTGTTCGGTCTAGGATACACCTCGCCAGATTGATGGCGATGAAAGCTCTCCCACTAACCTTCTTTCAAACAGACGGCGATGTCAAAGCTGTAGAACCTCTTCAGATCCCTAGCCAATACCTATCAAAACCCTAGCTACCGCCCTCTCTCAAGTTGGGGAAAAGATGAAAAAAAGAATTCTGAAATCAGCGCTGAAATTGGCCTTAAATAGGGTTGGAATCGGGAATCCACACGCCCATGTGGATTTTTCGCACGGGCGTGTGGAATTTCCACATGCCTGTGTGGATTCTCTGTTTTACTCATTCTTCGGCCGGCTGTCACTAATACATGCTACATTATTTGCTACAATGTTTGCTACTGGACTGACAAGGTCCCCTTCCGTATATCCCGCAAGTGCACGGGTTTGTCGAAGTAATAATCCCGTATGAGCAGGTATCGAATCCACAGGGTGTAGGGAATAAAAACACTTAATCCGCTTCTTAGATATGTGAAAGATCAATAGTGATAAGTGTGACGATGATTCAATTTTCAAAAGTAAAAGCAACAAGTAAGAGAGCACGAGTAAAGGAGGAGGTAAGGCAATCGATGAAGATGGGGTACTCGGATAATGCTCTGCCTAGGATAATTGTTTCAAGTGCAAGAACCCTCTATTATGCTTCCTAATCGATGCAGTGGTGAGTCGTGGAAATCCTTAAATACATAGTCCCAAACCTAAGGTCAACTATGCCTAACTCTATATATGTCCCGGAGGAGAGATTAGACAACCTCTCAACCTCGCACTCGAATAGAGTTGCAATGAGCTCTAGGGATTCCAAGTGATAAATCTCTTCCTAATTATAGACCTAACCCTTTGGTCCAGGTGGAAGGTCCTTAACCATAATTAAAACGTAGATAATAAGATCACCTCAATGCTTTACTCCGTTGCACGCCAACTAAGCCCCAGCGGAGGGTCATCCCTTTTACCATTCACTCTATTATGGCCGCAAAGAACTCGAAGAATGGAGGTAGAATCTATCACGTTGGAGGGGAAAAAGGACGCTCCTGTACCTCTCCACTCACCCTCTCAACCCTCTCCAATCTAGCTTTGTCTAATGCTCGTGGTGTGTCACTCACTCACAAAGCTTCCAACAAGAACTCTCAACCCTAGTGTCACTCTAGGGGAAATTTTCATACAATCAAGCATTCAAAGTTGGAACTCACAATAAACATCAATTAATTGAAAGCATAATAAAGAGATTCAATGAAACAAATACATCCTAGGGTTCACAAATACCCAAGTACCCACTACGGGTTTACCTCTCAATGGTGCTAAGTACAATCAAAGAAATAGAATGTAAAAGCAATGAATCCATAAAGAAACCCCGTCGATAGTCGTGTCGATGGTCTTGTGGAAAGTCCTCTACTCGTCGTCCAAGGATTCCCTTGTCCGGTATATGATACGCCTTGACGGAAGCTCCCCTACCAACCTTCTTCCTAAGGAATGATTATGTCGGAGCTGTAGAACCTCTCCAAAACCTTAGCCAATACCCATCAAAACACTAGCCGAATCCCTCTCTCAAGCTGGGGAAAAGATGGAGAAAAGAATGCTGAAATCAGAGTTGAATCAGTTTTAAATAGGGGTGGAATCGAGCGACCACACGGGCCAGTGGATTTTACACACGCCCATGTGGAATTTCCACACGCCCTTGTGGATTCTCTGAATTCCTGTTTTCTCGGGCGGCGGTAAACAGTGCCTGCTACAGTGATTGCTGCATTGACCGACTACAGTCCTTTGCCAAAAAAATACTCCCGAATCCACTTTTCATCAAGGCAACATAAACAGGCCCATGTTTATGCCGTGGATCGCTTTGCTTCTTCAATGACAGATAAGTTGATGGAGATCTTGTTCTATGTGCATAAGTCGGAATGCTTGAGTGTGACTACCCTTGTGCCCCTCCAAATGCTTGTGCTAACTCAAATACGGGGAGGTTGGCACACACTCTAGCATCTCGCACCCGACTCATATATTCGCGTTTGAACTTTAGCAAGATTTCCTCCAAAATCGGTGCATTGTGATCCACATTGGCTTCTTTCCTTCATAATTAGTTTCACAACCCAACTTGCATAAAAGTAACATAAAAATACACATATTAGTATAAAAGCCCGAGAAAAGTAATTCTCAACAGAAGGAAAGAACGCTTCGCATTCATATCGCACAAACACTTATCATGGACACTTCTATAGTACCTGCACGAAACACTCTCCAAACCATGTTGTTATCGAGGTAACGTAAACGGGCACACTTTTATGCCGTAGATCGCTTTGCTTCTTCAATAAACAGACACATTGGTAGAGATCTTGTTATACATGCACAAGCTGGAATGCTTGAATGTGACTGCCCTTGTGCCCTTCCAAATCAATGTGCTAACTTGAATACAAGGAGGTTGGCACACATTCTCACATCTTGAACCCGACTAATGTCTTCGCGTTTGAGCATTCTCAAGATTTCCTCCAAATGGTGCATTCACGATCTACATTGGCTTCTTTCTCTAACATTCGGCTTCACAACCCTATATGCATGAAAGTAACATAAATGCACACATATTAGTGTTAAAACCCAAGAAAAGTAATGCTCGTTATAAGGAAAGAACACTTCTTTTTTTTTCACAAGCACTTATCAAACTCCACCACACTTAAGTTTTTGCTTGTTCTCAAGCAAAAATTAAAACATTCAAGTATAGACGAAGGAAATATTGGAAGTTCTTGGCCTTAGGTTCACCAAAGCATACAAAGAGAGCATTCTACAAGTAAGGGAGATTTTAACACTAAATACGAAAAATCAATTCTCTAGCTAAAAACTTGAATAAAAAATGATACAAACCCAAAATCATGTAAGTGTGTGCAAACTCGCTCAAGTCAACCCAAGGTATTCTCCTCAACGTTCTAAGTAAAAGGGACTTATTGATCTACAAAAAGTAACAATAATTTCAAAGATGGTAGTAGCTTCACACATCCTCTAAGGTAGCCCTTTCCAAAAATACTGCTAAGGTGGCTTTCACACTTTCGAGGTGGTAGCTCATTCTACCAGAGTGGTAGCTTTCCCTCATCCTATGAGATAGCTCTTTCTCTCATTAGGGCATAACTAGTATCCGACTTATGGGAGTAGCTTCATACTTCATAGGCAGTAGCTTTTTTTCCACCCAACAAGCTCAACTAAACAATAAAAACTATTTTTTCCCAGAATTAACAAAAAGTAAACAACTATAACTAGTCTCTTTTTACATCAAACTTGAGTTTCCAAAAGAGTTTAAAGAGTGACTAGTGTAACAAGTGTCAATCGGCCAAAAATTCCTAGAAATTCAAGCAAAAAATAGAGCATGAGAATATTCAATGTTAGAAATTCTCCTAAACTCAAGAATACAAATCATTCCAACTAAGGTAAACCTCCATTGGCTTTGTGAGCATGTACACAATCAAATTAATATAAAAGATATGTGCACTATGATACTCCCCCACAACACTTAAGTTGTACATTGTCCCCAATGTACACGTGCAAGCTCACACATAATTTATATTAATCAAGAACAAATGTGGGAGAAACAATAAAAAAAATACTCCCCTGACTCCTTAGTGTTGCATTTGATGGAGCTAATTCCTTGGGAGTAATGTTCCAACAGGTTGTGAAGCTCACACGGCCAAGTGCAGAAGCACCTTGGCCATGTCCATGACAAGTTCTTAATTCCCATGTTGACAAGACCATCTGCACGCATACACGAGGGGGTTCAGTAAAGCTCAATGAAACAAAAACAACTGGAGTATATAAAAGATAAAGCAATGAATGCAACTTGAGGCAACAAAACGAAAATAAACTCAAATGGAAAGTCCTTTCTGAGTATACATGTCAAAAATGAAATGTAGAAAGTAATAAAAATAATGAAAACAAAGTCAAGTGTCGATATCGCGCTCTGGCTCTAATACTAATGCTAGTGGTGATGAGGTACACAGTGGGTCAACTGGTGCTGGACTAGGTGATGGAGATGCCAAAGATGCTGGGGAAGTCCGAGGTCTCAGAATAAAAGATGAGGCAATGTGTCGCTCAAAAATCTGTTGTAGCGTATCGAAACGTGCCATGAACTCTATATATTGTGAGACCTATGTAGCGCGGACCTCACCAACCTCCGCTCGGACCTCAGCGATCTCTGTCCAAAGCACCCCACAGCACTCTCGAGCCTCTCAAATCGATCATGGGCTCGAGATGATGAAAACATGTATACTAGGGGTGGATCTTCTGCCATAGGAGGTGCCTCCATCTCCATCGGTGCCGGCTGAGATTTAGGGGCAGGCTGAGAAGCACCAACGTCATCATCATCCCACTCAGCTATCTCTAGAACTGGCATAAATAAGGCATAAACTCTAGATCGGACCCTGCGAACCATTCCCATTAGGCACAGTGTCTCTATGCCCAAAGGAGCAGGTATACTCGCCTTCTCCGTCCCCTGAAGATCACTCCCAATCTAGCGTACTGCCCCTGATGTTGTATATACTCCATGACGATGTGTCCCAAATGGATTGGTGTGTGCTGAACTATAGAATACAGATACAAGAGCTCCTGTCAGCTCAGGACGCCGGTGTTGTCACCATAGCCGTTTACCAACCTGCTTATAACAGCATGCAAATATCGATATCCAGGTCAGGAAAGGCACGTGGCCTTGCCCGCATAACACTCCATACGCCCTCTACTAAGTCAAAGCGCCCAGATAATCTGTCAGTAACTGTACGTACTCCTCAGTACCAGTGAACGCCTACTCATACAACCCTAGTATGATCTATGTCACACTGATGCTATAGTGATCCCCAGTGCACTCAATTGTATAGCGGTGTCACTGTCAAAACTATCATATGGACGGTCGAACTCAAATGAGGATACTACCTCGAGTGTAAATGTATGGATGGTGGGCTCTCTGATTGTCAATAACTGTCCCTAACCTCCAACCGATACCAACCTCATCTCTAACTCTCATCCGCTAACTATATATCTCACAATATGCTTGTGTTAGGAAAAGAGTCTGTCTGGATCTAAGTCTCGACAAATGTATGAAATGAGCTTGATGCTCCGGGATAGTGAATCTCATACTATCGGACTCAGAAGACGACTCACACGGCCGTTTATCCGCTTCCTTCTTTGACCGAGGTGCCATGATCTGCAAAATTCGAAAGAAAATCCATCCACAATCTAAATAGGTAGTGTTGCAGAAATCCACACAGTCGTGTGGAATTTCCGCATGCCAGTATGGATTCACGGGGCGTGAAAAACGCACAGCTCCGTTTCAAAAATCCAACAATACACTGTTTAATTACTTCTAACTTCATTCTAAACACGGAAAACCATTCTAATTGTAGAAATAAAGCAACATTAACCAGTTTCATCGATTAAAATCAAGATTTGACAAAGAAAACAAAGAGATAGGTCTTACCAATGAGTTGAAATGAAAGAAAAACTCGAATCGGCTGTAAAACCCAGTGAAAATCTCACCAAAAATGACAATACGAAGTCAGGAAGAAGTGTGAATGTGCTCTCACAGAAATAGGGAGTGTGGAAATGAAACGAAATGACAATCCATTAAAAAGGACTCGTGCCTCTTGGTGTTCTGCGCATCCATAGGGGCGTATAGAAATTACCCACGTCCATGTGCCTCCACAGGAGAGCTTCACAGGGGCAGATGTAGGCCCCTGTGCGCTCTCAGGATAACACTTGTTGCCTCTTAATGCAACAACATAAGCATGCAGAAAATACCTATGCCCTTGTGCCTACCCACAGGGGCAGCCACACGCCCCTATGACGTCTTTATCCAACCAAGAGAACCATCTAAGTGTTTCGCACGCACGTGTGGAAATTACGCACGGGCGTGGACTTTCACAGGCCCAACTCACAGCGGCGGACGCACACCCTTATGTCTTCTCGGGATGGAGAGGGCTCTTCTGCAGAGAACAACATGGGCGTGAGGAAAATACCCACGCCCATCCGTTTGTCATAGGTTCGCCCACAGGGGCGTGTCAATGCCTCTGTGCGTTTTCGGGATAATTTGCTAAGTCTCTGCAAGACAACGGATGCCCGTGCGAAAATTATCCACGGGCGTGTGAAAATCGCAAGGTCGCTCACAGGGGTGTGTCTACACCCCTGTGTCTTCTCTGGACGAGCTCATAGTACAAATCCACGGGCATACAGAAATTCCACACACCCATGTGTTTTCTCTGGATGCCTTAAAATCACTGCAGGCTCTACAGAAAATTCTTGAACATGCTTACACACTTAGAGACTGCCTATTATGCAAACTATACCAGTGAAAAACATGAAAAACTAGCTCAAGTGACCAAAAATTCACCAAATCCACATGAAAACAAATGATGACATTAAAAACCCACAATAAAACACAGCAAAACCATCTAAAAAAAAATCAAGACACCAACACTCAACACTTTATTCACGCAAACACTAAACTACTTAACTAAGAAGACAGTAAACACTTAGGTTGCCTCCCAAAAAGCGCGTGTTTAACATCACTAAGCTTGACATACCTTCTCTTACCTCACGGGGGTTTATAGATGAAGGTTGCCCTCTTACCCATGACTTGAAAGCATGATGAGCAAAGTCTCTTGAAGGTAGAGGGTGAATTATCGGGCTTGGGGCCACCTAGCAAAGGTTCATCCAATATGTTCGGTTCATGCCCATCTCCAACAGCCTTGGAGTGTTTCCAGTGGCGTCTCCTAGCCCTCTTCATCTTCCGGAACACGTTCTTCATGATCCCCGGAGTCTATGGTACTTCTTCTGTTTGACCAAGTATCATTACTTCTTCATTGTCCATCTCTTGGTTGAACAAACCCTTTTATAGATCTGGGTTGAACATTTTCTACATGTATTCATCAACAATCTCATCAGTAGTGCCTACAAAATCCAAGTATCATCAAAATCGAGAGAACGCCGCATGCCTTTGGCGAAGCGGTATGTGAGCTTATCATCTCCAACCCTCAGTGCGAGCTCCACCCCGTCCATGTCAATTAATGCCTTAGAAGTGTGCAAGAACGGCCTCCCAAGTATCAAAGGTACATCCACATCCTCATCAACATCCAACACTACAAAGTCAACCAAAAAAATGTACTTGTCCACCTTGACAAGCACATCTTCAATGATGCCCCTCGGATGTTGATAAGTGTATAAATGTAGGTGTTTTCATATATATATCGTATTCACTTTCCATGTATTTTGTGAGGTTTGATGCCTGTTTTGCGCTTAATCATCTACTATTTACTTTGTAGGGCATAAGAGGGCCATGGAGAACAAAAAATATCATTTAGGCAAAAAGAGAAGAAAACTGCAATTTTATACGACCCTCATACCACCTAGTATGGGGGCCGTATACATTGTAGCAGCAGGATGAAATTGAAGATGTCCGCCTAGATTTTCATACCACCTCCATACCACCCAGTATGGGGGCTGTATGGGGGTCATATGGACCCCATATACACCCCATATGGAGCATAAATCTAGATTATTTGAGTGTTATACGATCCCCATACGACCCCTATATGACCCATATACCATGTGGGATATAAAAGCGGACTTTTAGGGCAGAACAAGGGACTTTGTGGGAAGATTTTAGAGAGGCTACTTGGGAGGCTTTGAGTGACCTTGGGAAGAAGAAGAAGGGCAAGGAAATGAGGGGATCATCAAAGGCCAAGGTCAAGGGCTCTCAAGGCTAGAAGGCAACATCATTCAAAGGGGAGATCAACCATGATTTGAAGGAAGGAGACCCACAGCTAGAGGAAGTGTCATTCGGCATTCCTTTGGCGTGGGAAGCATCATTCGGCACATTCTCTAGATCCTCCTCCACCATTTCATCAAGGGAGTGTCATTTATGCTTTTGTTTCATGTTTTGTTTCATTGTTTTCATGCTAAGTGCTACACTAAGGAGAGATCCGTAGCTCTTTTATGAGTGATGCATGTAGATATAACTTGCTCACATGCATTAGATCATGAGTGGATTAGAATGGGAGACTTATATCATCACGGCGAGAAATTGGGTGTTGGTAGCCCTCCATGTTAGGTTAAGCCAAAGAAGAGTAGGTTTACTCCTATTTAAGATTTCCTTGTACTTAATGCAATCGTAGGAACGTGGATTTGGAGGAAATTCCTATCAATGTTCGTATGGGATTAAGGTTCAATCGCTGAGAAATTAGGGTTGTTCTAATCTAGAAATCTCTTGGTCCAATTTACACTTGAATCTTTTAATCATCATCCATGTTTCATTATAACCCCTCAAGGGGATCCACATCTATATGCCTTTGCATTACATTGATTTTCTTGCTTGCTCATTGCTTGTTCTCTCTAATTTTTTGGTAATCCTTTATTTAGTTTTAATTGCATCTAGTAGAGTAAATCTGACAAGGTCCTCTTGCGTATATCCCTCAAGTGCACGGGTTTTTCGAAGTAATAATCCCGATGAGCGGGTATCGAATCCATAGGGAGTATGGAATAAAAACACTTAATCCGTTTCTTAGCTATGTGAAAGATCGAGTAGTGATAAGTGTGACAATAATTCAATTATTAAAAAGTACAAACAACGAGTAAGAAAGCACAAGTAAAGGAGGAGGTAAGGCAATCGATAAAGATGGGGGTACTCGGATAATGCTCCACCTAGGACAATCGTTTCAAGTGCAAGAACCCTCTATTATGCTTCCTAATCGATGCAATGGTGAGTCATGGAAATCCTTAAATATATAGTCCCAAACCTAAGGTCAACTATGCCTAACTCTATACATGTCCCAGAGAAGAGAATAGATAACCTCTCAACCTCGCACTCGAATAGAGTTGCAATGAGCTCTAGGGATTCCAATTGATAAATCTCTTTCTAATTATAGGCCTAACCCTTTGGTCCAAGTGGAAGGTCCCTAACCACAATTATGCCCTAGATACTAAGATCACTTCAACGCTTCACTCTGTTGCACGTGCAACTAAGCCCCAGAGGAGGGTCATCCCTTAGACCATTCACTCTATTATGGCCACAAAGAACTCGAGAGCAGAGGTAGAATCTATCACGCCGGAGGAAAGGGGACGCTCCCTGCACTCTCGACTCACCCTCTCAACCCCTCCAACCTAGCTTTTGTCTAACGCTCATGGTGTGTTACTCACTCACAAGGTTACCAACAAGAACTCTCAACCCTAGTGTCACTCTAGGGGAAATGTTCATACAATCAAGCATTCAAGGTTGGAACTCACAACAAACATCAATTAATTGAAAGCATAATAAAGAGATTCAATGAAACAAATACATCCTAGGGTTTACAGATACCCAAGTACCCACTAGGGGTTTAGCTCTCACATGGAGCTAAGTACAAATCAAAAGAAATAGAATGTAAAAAGCAATGAATCCATAGAGAAACCCCTCGATAGTCTTGTCGATGGTCCTGTGGAAAGTCCTCTACTCGTCAGTCAAGGATTCCCTTATCCGGTATAGGATACGCCCTCGACTGAAGCTCCCCTACCAACCTTCTTCCTAAGGAATGACGATGTTGGAGCCGTAGAACCTCTCCAAAACCTTAGCCAATACCTCTCAAAACCCTAGCCGAAACCCTATCTCAAGTTGGGAAAAAGATGGAGAAAAGAATGCTGAAATCGGGGCTAAATCGGCTTTAAACTGTGTTAGAATCGGGCGTCCACACGGGCCTGTGGATTTTACACAAGCCCATGTGGAATTTCCACACGGGCATGTATAATTTCCACACGCCCGTGTGGATTCTCTGAATTACTATTTTCTCGGCCGGCTGTGAACAGTGCTGCTACAGTACCTCCACTGCAGTACCTGGCCTAAAATACTTCCCAAGTCCATACTTTCATCGAGGTGACCCAAATGTGCACACGTTCATGTCGTGGATCGCTTTGCTTCTTTAATGATGGACAAGTTGGTGGAAATCTTCTTCTATGTGCATAAGTCGGAATGCTTGAGTGTGACTCCCCTTTTGCCCCTCCAAATAGTTGTGCTAACTCAAATACGAGGAGATTGGCACACACTTTAGCATCTCACACCCAACCTATGTCTTCGCGTTTGAACCTTAGCAAGATTTCCTCCAAAATCGGTGCATTATGATCCACATTGGCTTCTTTCCTTGATACTCGGCATCACAACCCTACCTGCATAAAAGTAATATAAAATCACACATATTAGTGTAAAAACCCGAGAAAAGTAATGCTCAACATAAGGAAAGAATGCTTCGTATTCATATCACACAAGCACTTATCAAAATCCCTTCACTTGAGATCTTAGGCTAGATAATAGCTCGAGAAGGAGTAATAGGAGATCCTCAGCCCCGTGGAATACGATCCTCATGTCTTCACACGAGGTATTACTTGGCGATCCCATACACTTGCTAGGAAGCAATCAAGTTTTTGGCGCCATTGCCGGGGATACTGTAAGGAATTCTAGGAATTTTTTTAGATTATTACTCTAGCTATTTCACTCTTTACTCACTTTTTATGATTATTTTTCTTTTCCTTTGATCTTAACTTTCTACCATTTTCTTAGTTTTGCAAGGTATTGTGCATGACACGTTCAAATTCATCGACCTTGATTACACCAGATAGTAAAATTGAAAGAACTTTGCATCGGAGATTGAGAGAAGTTGGTGAAGGGTTGGGTGCTTAGCACATTGAAATTGAGGATAGAGAGTCTTCAATCATGACGGAAGAGCGACGAACTCTATCTGAATATGAAAGACCTCAATTTCTGGGTGATGAGTTTAGTGTTCAAGCACCATCCATGGCATCCAACAATTTTGAAATTAAAGCAAGTACAATCGGCATGGTCCAGAACTAGGTTCAATTCAATGGACTTGCAAATGAAGATGCACATGACCACTTCTCCCGGTTCCTACAAATTTGCTCTACTTTCAAGATTAATGGAATATCAAACGATGCTATCTGTTTGAGGCTATTTCTATTCAGTTTTAGAGATGGGGCATATCATTGGCTTACATCATTATCTCCAAGGTCTATAAAAACATGGAAGGATATGGTTGAGAAGTTCTTTGGGAGGTATTTTTTGCCATGCAAAGCGGCCAAATTAAGACAAGAAATTTCAGCCTTTAAACAAGGGGAGTCCGAAACATTGTTTGAAGCCTGTGAGAGATTCAAGGATCTCCTTAGAAGGCACCCCCATAATTGTTTTGCTTCATGGATGCGAGTACAAATCATCTACAATGGGATGAACTATGCTACTCGCCAACTCATTGATGCCGCGGCGGATGGTTCCCTTAGCAACAAGTACCACGATGAGGCTGAGCAATTACTTGAGCCTATGGCAAGCAATGAATCACATTGGGCCTCAAGGGGATCTTCACAAAAGACTGCTAGAATTTATGAAGTGAGTAGCAATGATGCCTTCTCCGCAAAGGTTGATGTGTCGAGTCGAAAGCTTTATCTTCTTAAGGGCAGTAGTTGGAGGTCAGAATCAGTGATGAATTGCAGCACTTGCGGTGGTGGGCATGGTGCAGCCCAATGTCTGAATGCTAGCTCCTCTGTTGCCTCCATTGAGAATGTCGACTACATTGGGGGGCAACGAAATCAAGGGAATCCATATAGCTCAACTTACAATCTCGGGTGGAAGAACCACCGAAATTTTGCATGGAACCAAGGCCAACAATAGAGAGTTGCACCACCCCAAAGATCTCAATTTTAACAACTGGCTTTTGAGAAGAAATTTACCACTGAAGAGGTCCTTGCCAAGTTCATGCTCAGTACTGATGCCAAGTTCAATAGCCTAACTAGTAGCATGGATGCACAATTTGGCAAGGTGAATGTTCAGCTCACTCAACATGCCGAATAGTTTAGTGAGATAGGTTCAGTTTTGAGAAACCTCCAAGCTTCTGTAAAATCACTTGAACATCGAGTAAGGGAACTCGCTAAGACAAATTCTGAGCATCCTTTAGGTTGTCTTCCTAGTAACACGGACGACAATCCAAGGGAGCACTTGAAGGCCATTGCCCTTAGAAGTGGGAGGCAAGTGGAGACAAGGGTCAAACTTGACCCAAGTGTCAACAAAAAGTGGGGGTAGCCTCGAGGGAAGACCCCAAGCTAGTTGAAGAAAAATAGTGAAGATAAAAATCAGTGAAGAAATGACAAGCCACAACAACAAGAATAGTCAAAATCATTAGAGTACAAACCTCCTATCCCTTATCCAACCAGATTGAAGCATGACAAGGAGGATGTTCACTTCAGAAAATTCATCAACATCTTCAAACAATTCCACTTGATCATCCTGATAGTTGAAGCATTGACTCAAATGCCCAAATATGCCAAGTTTATAAAAGAGCTCCTTACGAACAAGAGAAAGTTGGAGGAAGAAGACATGGTTGCACTTACGGGGAATTGCTCGGTCATTTTAGAAAAGAAGCTTCCACAAAAGTTGAAAGATCCGGGAAGCTTCATTATACAATGCATGCTTGAAGGTGGAGTCCAAGAAAATGCTCTAGCAGATTCGGGGGCTTGCAAAGAGGTCATGCCCTGCACCATGTATTTGAAACTTGGCCTGGATGAGTTAAGGCCCACGAGGATGATTCTATAATTGGCGGATCGATCAACAAGTAAACCTCGTGGGATTATTGAAGATGTGATTGTCCGAGTGGATAAATTTGTCTTTCCTATAGATTTTGTCATCATGGACATTGATGAGGATGCAGATATACCATTGATTCTTGGCCGACCATTCCTCAGCACCTCGGGTGCACTAATTGATTTGAAATGAGGGAAATTAACGTTGAGAGTCAGAGAAGAGGAAGTGGTGTACATTTTCCCGGCTGCTATGAAACATTTTTTAGATCATGATGACACACTTTACTTTATTCATGAAACTTATAGGTTGATTTCTAATTGTGTGCAGGAGCTGGTCTCGATAAACCCTTTGGATGAGTATTTGGGAGAGTTAGAGAATAAAGAACAAGAAGAACCTCACTACCATCCTCAAATTCAGAACTTGAAGCAACCAAAAGAGAAGGTATCCTGTACCAATGCTAGGGAAAAAGAGAAAAAAGAGTCATTTATGAAGAAAATGTGGAGGGGGATTCATGGGAGAAAAAAGAAAGGTACCGAGCTTCATCATCCCACATCTCAAGAAGGGAAGGTAAATTTTTCACCCCTCTCTACCCATGAACAATTTGAAGTCTTTTCAATGTTGTCACTGAATTTCCTGGGAAGAAACAACACTACAAGGGGAATTAGGCATGGCTTCAACCTATTTGAACCCCCATGAGGTAAGAAATAAGGTACATCAGGCTCTTGATGTTAAACAAGCGCTTCTTGGGAGGCAACCCAAGCATTCGGGGGCGTTTTCTTGCATTTTTCATATTTTTAGATCATAGTTCATTTCACTTTTCTTATTTCTTAGACTTGTTTTGCTTTTTGAATAAGTTCATACTCACACACTTGGCACATTGTTCTCATCATTTTTAATTGTGGTGTATTTGTGCAACTTCTTGAGAAACTCATGTTTAGGTGATAATTCATGTGCTAGATCATCGTTTTATTCATTTTATTAATTTTGGAGATGTCTTCGAACTTTCCATTTCATTTTTACATCATTTGAAATAGGATTTCAAAGTTTTGAGGGTTTCTAAAAGTTATACAGCCTTACTGGGGCGTATGGAGGCCTTCTGAGATGAACACAGAGCCAACCCAGTGGCTCTGTGCCATTTCAGACGACCCCCATACTGAGCTGTCTGAGATGGCCTAGATCTCTCGGCCCATATGGCCCCTATACGAGGCCGTATTGGGGTCGTATGTGGTGGGCCTGTCCCCTTATAACCCCCTCTCTTCTCTCTCTCTTCCATTCAGTCATTTCTCTCTTCTTTCTCACTCATTTCTTGGCCATATCTTCTCAGTTTTTCTCTTAAAACTTCTCCCAATCCATTGGATACTTCGATCTAGTGGTTTCCCTTTAGTTTAAAGCTTATTTTCTCAAGATTTCATCGGTATGCTTTTTTAATGCCCTAGTTTTATCTTTTTCATTTCTTGGGCATTCTTGGAGCTTTTGTGTGGAATTTCTTTAGCATTTTGCTTGGTTTGGATCATGTGAATGTCGTGGATGAATTTTCACTCAAATTGATGTAAAAATTTTTTGATTCTAGGAATATAGGGGAAACTCTTGCCACGTGAATAGTGACCATAAGGCCCCCATATGGCCGTATGACTACAAAAATTTGTTTTTTCACTTGTTTCCTCTATCTCTTACATTTTATTTTGATTTATATTGTATCCCTATAAGCTTTAACAAGGTTTATTTTCATTGTAGGGATGCCTCACACTAAAAGACTCGCCTCCAAACGCCCAAGAACCACCTAACACTCATCTACTCCAGATGAAACCGTCTTCAAGTTGGCCCATCATCGAGAGAAATATGATACCTTGAAGACAAAACCATTTGGGACATTGTGTTACATCGATTGGGGACTTGTGGAGAGCCTTGGGATAGAAAATCAAGTCAAGGAGTGGCTATCACATAATTGTTGGGATAAGCTTTTTGCCATTAATGAGCCAACCTTTCGCCAATTAACCTTGGAGGTTTTGAGTACTTTTGAGGCATGACAAGATGCACAATTCGTGCGGTATAGGAAATGTGTTACCATCCATTTTTAAGCTTTTGGAAGAACTCGTACTATGTACCACTTGGACTTTGCCAACTATTTGGGAATCTATGATGATGAGTTTATCAATTCGATGCTTTGTGACCGTTTTAAGCTTGATTTCCCAAGTGATGTGAGTAGAAGACACTATTGGGCAACCTTGGGAGGTTGTGACCAGACCCGAAAAGCCTCACGCATGACAGACCCGGCACACAGATACCTTCATACTTTGGTTGCTCATTCTATTTGGGGTTGGGTTAATAGCAACGGGGTGGTCACACAGTCCAATCTTTACTCAATGTATGGCATCTTCGAGCAGCGCCGTACTCATCTTGCCACCTTATTGCCGATGCATTTCTTCACCAGGGATCGTATGCGCGATTAGGAGCTATATTGGCTGGGCCCTATGTAACGAGATTGATCCGTGGCATGGGTTTATTCGAGCAGACTAGAGGTATGACCATTGTAGGAGGTGCAACACCCCTTGGGAAGGCCCACATATGGGTGATAGGCTTGGTGGTGAGTGAGCGTGAGAGTGGCAGACCCACACGTCCATGGTCCACTGGTTAGTCCGGTCAACAAGAGATAGAGCACACAGAGTCAGAGCCTGAGGACACTTGTGTCCCTACCCCCGGTCTACATCATTACATTATTTCGACACGAGACTGAGGGGGATTGAGGGAGAGATTCAGGCTGTGCGTCAGGAGCAGTGCGAGATTCGTGGCCAGCTTCACCAGATCATAGACGGACAACGTCGACTCAAGGAGCATTTTCACCGTTTCATCAACTCGTACTATGGTTCATCCTAGCACACTATGACCACTTCTTTTGTCCCCATACCACCACCACCACCGGCACCAGATTGTGATGAGTGGTAGCCCGTTTGAGCATGGACACTCATTATCTACTTTAGTTTGCTTTGTTTTGTATTTTTGTATTTTGTTGAGTTGGCATGGTTCTTACCCTACCGACTGGTGTCGTCGAACTTTATTTTCTTTTCATCTATGTGTTTTGTTGACTACTCCCTAGTTTCTCCCTTATGTTTGTATTGGGAAATTTTTGTGGAATGATGATGTCCCCTTTTTGCCTCACAGGGCATTGAGGGAATTTGGTGAGCTTTCCTAATTTTTAATGGAGATCGGACAAGACATGTATTGCTCACCACACCTTTTATCAAGTCATACTCCACGACGAGCACAAGTTTAACAGGGGAAGTTCATTTTCACCGTCCTGTATTATTTTCATTGCTTGCTCTCGCATGTTTTTCATGAGTAGTGTACATTGAGGGCAATGTACAACACTAAGTGTGGGGATGGGTGTCTTTCATGTATTAGGACCATTTGTTACATGCTAGTCCTACCTATGATGGCTTTGTTCATTCTTGTAAGATTCTTTTAGCTTGGACTAATGATTGATGTGAGTTACTTGTTTTTTTATGCTTTAGTGAATCCTGTTTTACGCCTACTATTGTCATGTGCACTAAATTTTTTGTCGATGCCATGGGAATAGCCAATGTGACTACTCAAACTCTAATTTCTATCCTTCAATGGACTCTTAGGAACTTCTATGTCTTGTTTAGCTAATCCTAGTGTTGTGTCATGTAGAGTACTCTGAAGATGTGATCAAGGGTGAATGTAAAAAAAAAAAAAAACAAAATATATATATATATAGAAAAAAATGAGTGTATGTCAGTATTCCTTTGTTTTTGAGAATGAATGCATCTATGTATATATATATATATAGAAAAATGAGTGTATGTCAGTTGGGTTGCTCTTGTGCCTAACCAGCATGTGCACCCTTGAGAAATATTTCAAAATGATGTTGGTGCAGTCTATGTTAGTCAAACTAGAAAAAAAAAGAATGAATGAATGATGAAACAAAAAATAAAAACCCTAGTGATCTTTTTGTGTACCTACCTAAGGTTTTAAGAAGAAAGAGGATTCAGTTTCAAGCTAAAGATTTAGAAGGATCTTATTTGGCCATTGAAGTAGCACTTAGTAGTTTAAGACTTAGTATTCTTTGTATGTGGAGTGATTAGCATCTAGAGTTGTACTGATTGAAGTCCTTAGGCTAGACAAAATCAGGGCAAATGATATATAAAATTCACTTACATGGCACAGACATATAAAGGGTGAGACAGGATATTTCTTATTATGATTATTGACTATAACTCAACATCTATGTATCATTGTCCATTGCTTTTGGAGTCTTATATTTGCTTGATGCCAGAGGTAATGTTTTTAGACACTTTTCAGTCTCTTTGTTTTTCATGAGTTGTTTGCTTGGGAACAAGCAACGCTTAAGTGTGGGGATATTTGATAAGTGTCTAAATGTAGGTGTTTTCATATATATATATATATATATATATATACATATATTGTATTCACTTTGCATGTATTTTGTGAGATTTGAAGGCCGTTTTGCACTTAATTGTCTACTATTTACTTTAAAGGGCATAAGAGAGCCATGGAGAACAAAAAGATATCATTTAGGCGAAAAGAGAAGAAAACTGCAATTTCATACCACCCCCATACCACCCAGTATGGGGGCCGCATGGACACCGTATGAACCCCGTATGGAGCGCGGATCTAGATTATTTGAGTGTTATATGACCCCAAAACGACCCCTATACGACCCATATGCCATGAGGGTTATAAAAGCTGACTTTTATGGCAGAACAAGGGACTTTTTGGACAGATTTTAGAGAGCCTACTTGGGAGGCTTTGAGTGACCTTGGGTAGAAGAAGAAGGGCAAGGAAATGAGGAGACCATCAGAGGCCAAGGTCAAGGGCTCTCAAGGCGAGAAGGCAACATCATTCAAAGGGGAGATCAACCACGATTTGAAGGAAGGAGACCCACAGCTAGAGGAAGCGTCATTTGGTATTCCTTTCATTGGTGAAACGTTATTCGGCACATTCTCTACCTCCTCCTCCACCTTTTCATCTAGACAGTGTCATCTATGCTTTTGTTTCATGTTTTGCTTGATTGTATTGCTTGTTGTGTGATGATGACACACTAGACCCCTAAGGCCACAGGGTGTTGGTGAGCCTTGGGGGTTTTATCATGTATTTTGGGTGATTACTTGTTAATTCCATGCTTGGGTAATTTTGAGATTTAATCCATTGTTTTCATCCTAAGTGCTACACTAAGGAGAAATCCGTAGCTCTTTTATGAGTTATGCATGTAGATGTAACTTGCTCACATGTATTAGATCATGAATGGATTAGAAAAGAAGACTTGTATCATAACGCCGAGAGATTGGGTGTTGGTAGCCCTCCATGTTAGGTTAAGCCGAAGAAGAGTATGTTTACTCCTATTTGAGATTTCCTTGTACTTAACGCAATCGTAGGAACATTGATTTGGAAGAAATTCCTATCAATATTCGTATGGGATTAGTGTTCAATCGCCGAGAAATTGGGGTTGTCCTAATCTAGAAATCTCTTGGTCCAATTTACCCTTGCATCTTTTAATCATCATCCATGTTTTATGATAAGCCCTCAAGGGGATCCACATCCATAGGCCTTTGCGTTACATTGATTTTCTTGCTTGCTCATTGCTTGTTCTCCTTAATTTATTGTTAATCTTGTATTTAGTTTTAATTGCATCTAGTAGAGTAAATCCCCTCACTTGAGATCTTAGGCTAGATAATACCTCGAGAAGGAGCAATAGAAGATCTCGTACACTTGCTTGGAAGCAATCAGATGTCTCACCATTCAATCTAACAATTGCAAAGTCAACCGAGTTGGCCTATGCTCTCCCAAGCCTAGCTTCTGAAAAAAAGTGTATGTCATGACGTTTATACTGGCCCCTGAGTCTGTCAATGCCATTTCTTCACCCAAATCGCCAATTTTACACTGAATGAGAAAGCTTCCCAGGTCTTTCTTCTTGTTCGGCATATTCTTTTGCAACACCGCCGAGCAAGAAGCATCTAAGATCACTGAAGCACTCTTCTCCAACTTACTCTTGTTAGTCAATAAGTTATTCATGAATTTTGCATACTTAGGCATTTGAGCAAATGCTTCAACAAAAAGAATATTGATGTGGAGTTGCTTGAACAAACTCAGGAACTTCTTCTATTGTTCATCCCCTTTGTCAATCTTCAATCTAGAGGGATAAGGGATTCTTAGCTTGAAAGGTGGGGGTGCCATCTCCTTCTCTTTGCTTGTTCCCTCCTTGCCCCCTATGACCTTGGGTGCATGTTCATTAGGCTTCTCACTCGGAAGCCTACCTTTAACCTCATGACCACTTCTCAAAGTAATCGTCTTCACATGCTCTCTAGGATTGGTCTCGGTATTACTCGGCAAGCTCCCTTGTGGTCTTTGATAGAGACTTTTCAATTTGTCCCACTTGATTTTCTGGATTGTGCAAAGAAGCAGTATGGTTGCGAAGTGTAGCCTCGACTGATTGAAACCTTGTATCCGACGATTGCAGAAACCTAGTCAAGGCCTTCTCCAAATCGATCATTCGGGTCTTCAAACCTAAAACTCAGTTCTCCATGTTTAGGCTTGTTGTTCTTGGAAACCCAGTATTGCCATGGCCTTTTGTGGACTTTGGTTGACCATCGAGGGGGTTTCTTTATTGATTCATTGCTTTTACATTCGATTTCTTTTATTGTACTTAGCTCCATGGATAGCTAAACCCCTAGTGGCTACTTGGGTGATTGTGAACCCTAGGATGTCTTCGTTTCTTTGAACTTCTTTATTATGCTTTCAATAAATTGATGTTTATTGTGAGTTCCAACCTTGAATGCTTGATTGTATGAACATTTCCCCTAGAGTGACACTAGGGTTGAGAGTTCTTATTGGTAACGTTGTGAGTGAGTGACACACCACGACCGTCAGACAAAGCTAGGTTGGAGAGGATTGAGAGGGTGAGTTGAGAGGTACAGGAGCGTCCCCTTTCCCCTCCGATGTGATAGATTCTACCTCCGTTCCTTGAGTTCTTTGCGGCCATAATAGAGCAAATGGTCTAAGGGATGAACCTCCGCTGGGGCCTAGTTGCGCGTGCAATGGAGTGAAGCATTGAGGGGTTCTTAGTATCTAGGGCTTAATTGTGGCTAGGGACCTTCATTCGAGTGCGAGGTTGAGAGGTTATTTAATCTCTCCTCCGGGACATGAATAGAGTTAGGCATAGTTGACCTTAGATTTGGGACTATGTATGTAAGGATTTCCATGACTCACCATTGCATTGATTAGGAAGCATAATAGAGAGTTCTTGCACTTGAAGCGATTGTCCTAGGTGAAGCATCATCCGAGTACCCCATCTTTATCGATTGCCTTGCTTCCTCCTTACTTTTGCTCTCTTAATTATTGCTTTTAATTGTTGAGAATTGAATCATTATCACACTTATCATTGTTGATACTCCACATAGCTAAGAATCGAATTAAGTGTCTTTACTCCCTACTCCCTGTGGATTCGACCCCGCTCACCCGGGATTATTACTTCGACAAACCCGTGCACTTGCGGGATATGCGCAAGGGGACCTTGTCAGTCACTCAGTCACAAGGTTACCAACAAGAACTCTCAACCCTAGTGTCACTCTAGGGGAAATGTTAATACAATCATGCATTCAAGGTTGGAACTCATAATAAACATCAATTAATTGAAAGCATAATAAAGAGATTCAATGAAACAAATACATCCTAGGGTTCACAAATACCCACGTACCCACTAGGGGTTTAGCTCTCCATGGAGCTAAGTACAATCAAATAAATAGAATGTAAAAGCAATGAATCCATAGAGAAACCCCCTCGATAGTTGTGTTGATGGTTTTGTGGAAAGTCCTTTACTCGTCATCCAAGGATTCCCTCGTCCGGTATAGGATACGCCTCGACGGAGGCTCCCCTACCAACCTTCTTCCTAAGGAATGACGATGTTGGAGCCGTAGAACCTGTCCAAAACCTTAGCCAATATCTTTCAAAACCCTGGCCGAAACACTCTCTCAAGTTGGGGAAAAGACGGAGAAAAGAATATTGAAATCGGAGCTGAATCGGCTTTAAATAAGGCTGGAATCGGGTGACCACACACGCCTGTGGATTTTCCAGATGCCCATGTGGAATGTCCACATGGCCGTGTATAATTTCCACACGCCCGTGTAGATTCTCTGAATTCCTGTTTTCTCGGCCGGCTGTGAACAATGCTGTTACAGTACTTTCGCTACAGTGCCCATCTACAGTGCCTGGCCTAAAATACTTCCAGAGTCCATACTTTCATTGAGGTGACGCAAACGGACACAAGTTCACGTCGTGGATCGTTTTGCTTCTTTAATGACGGACAAATTGGTGGAGATTTTGTTCTATGTGCATAAGTGGGAATGCTTAAGTGTGACTGCCCTTATGCCCTTCCAAATGGTTGTGCTAACTCAAATACGAGGAGGTTGGCACACACTCTAGCATCTCGCACCCGACCTATGTCTTCGCGTTTGAACCTTAGCAAGATTTCCTCCAAAATCGGTGCATTATGATCCACATTAGCTTCTTTCCTTCATACTCGGCCTCACAACCCTACCTGCACGAAAGTAACATAAAAACACACATGTTAGTGTAAAAACCCGAGAAAAGTAATGCTCAATATAAGGAAAGAATGCTTCGCATTCATATCACACAAGCATTTATCAGTAACTAAGCCCTAGCGGAAAGTCATCCCTTAGCCCGTTTACTCTACTATGGCCGCAAAGAACTCTTGGAACATGGAGATAGGATAGATCACACTGGAGGAGAAAGCGAGCACTCCGCTACCTCTTCACTCACCCTCTCAACTCTCTCCAATCTAGCTTTGTCTAACTCTCATGGTGTGTCACTCACTCATAAGAGTTGCCAATAAGAACTCTCAACCCTAGTATCACTCTAGGGGAGCATTCATACAATCAAGTGTCCAAGATTGGAACTCAAAATAAACATTAATTAATTGAAAGCATAATAAAGAGGTTCAATGAAAAGAATACATCCTAGGGTTCACAAATACCCAAGTACCCACTAGGGGTTTATCTCTCCATGGAGCTAGATACAACCGATGAAATCGAATGTAAAAACAAGGCATCCATAGAAAAGCCCTTCATTAGTCATGGCGATCGTCTTGTGGAGAGTCCCTCGTTGCAAGGGTCCCTTTGTCCGGCCTAGGATACACCTTGGCGTATCGGTGCTGACGAAAGCTCTCCCACTAACTTTCTTTGAAATGGCACATGATATCAAAGCCATAGAACCTCTTCAAAGCCCTAGCCAGTACCTCTCAAAACCCTAGCCGCCGCCCTCTCTTATGTTGGGGAAAATATGGAGAAAAGAATGCTAAAATCTGGGCTAAAATCGGCTTTCAAAGGGCCGGAATCGGGAATCCACACGCCCGTGTGAGTGCCCCTGTGGATTTTTCACACGGGCGTGTGGAATTTCCACACGCCCGTGTGGATTCTTTGTTTTCCTATTTTCTCGGCCGTTTGTGAACAATGCTGGTACAGTATTCTTGCTTTAGTTTTTGCTACAGTACCCTACTACGGTACCGGCCCGAAATAATCCCGAATCCATGCTTTCATCGAGGCAACGCAAACAGGCACACTTTTACATCGTGGATCGCTTTGCTTTTTCAATAACGGACATGTTGGTGGAGATCTTGTTCTATATGCACAAGTCGGAATGCTTGAATGTGACTGCACTTGTGCCGCTCCAAATAGTTGTGCTAACTCAAATACGAGGAGGTTAGAGCACATTCCCGCATCTCGAACCCGACCTATGTCTTCGTGTTTGAACCTTAGCAAGATTTCCTCTAAATTGGTGCATTACGACCCACATTGGCTTCTTTCTCTCATAATCGGTCTCACAACCATACCTGCATGAAAGTAACATAAATACACACATATTAGCGTTAAAACACGAGAGAAGTAATGCTCAACACAAGGAAAGAATGCTTCGTATTCTTATCGCACAAGCACTTATCAGTTACAGTACTTAGCTACATTTTCATCACAACCATGATCCAAACACTCTTTTCTTTGAATTGAACTCCTCTCATGTCTTGGTCGTTGAATTGAACAAGAACTCCGAACATTGTGTCGTTATAGCCTATCTTTGCTTCCTTTAGACACTTCAAGGCATTCACAACCTAATTGCACAAAAGAACACCAAATATACCACATGAGACATAAACCATGATAAAAATGATACTCAATGCATGTAAAACATATTGAAGAATATGTCTACTCAAGCACTTATCATGTGCCCGCCACCATTGTGCTCAAATGAATACTCAAGGTGAAGAGGCACAAAGGTAGTCACACTCATATGTTTCGACTTGTGCAACATTGTCAAAGTTTCATCAATATGATTTCATTAAAGATGTGACAGGATCTACAACATGGATGTGTGCCCATTCATACGGCCTCGATGAAAAGAGTGAATTTGGGAGTATTCCGATGAAGTATTGTACCAGTTTAATATAGGAAAACAACATAGCAGAATTATTGTAGTAGTTACTATTCATAGGGCGCAGGAAAAGAAGTTCTAGAAATCCACACGGTTGTGTGGAAATTCCACACATCCGTATGGATGCCCGATTCCAGCCCTATAAATACCGCTTTAAGAGTTTTATTTCGGGATCTTCTCCCTATCTTTTGACCCTCTTTTGCGGCGAGCGTGGCTAGGGTTTGGAGAGGCATTTGTTGTGTTTTGGTAGCGATTCTACGGCATTCGACATCGATTTCCTTTAGAGGAAAGCTATTGGCGAAGCTTTTATCGGCATTGACTCGGCGAGGTGTGCCTTAAGTTTGACAAGGGAACCTTTGGAAAAGATGAGGCGGCTCCTCAAGACCATCGATATGGACAACAAGGGGTTTTGTCAATGGATTGCTTGCATTTACCTTTCATTTCATTGTTGATTTTGTATTGCTTCATGGAGAGCTAAACCCCTAGTGGGTGCTTCGATTTGTAAACCTTAGGATGATTTTGTTTCATTGACTCTTATTATGTTTTCTTTAATATGATAAAGTAATAAATCATAGACTCGACAAGGTAAGAAAACACACATGGTTGTGGTGACACGGTGGTAGGAACTAGGGTATCCTTGAGTGCATTGCCTTTTCCTCCTTCTTCTCTAACTCATCATCCAAGGCCTAAAAAAATATCCGCCAAAGCTATGTCAACAAATCATGTCCATCGCTCGATGAGTCGTCAATCTTAGCGGTGTCAGCGTGCTTACACTTTTCATGCCTTAGACAACTAGGATCAATTTCTCACACATCTATGCTAGTTCTTGTGGTGCATGTAGTCAGTTATACATACTCAATATGCCCGAGCTCAGTTTTGGTCATGTTGTGTGTCAAGAGGAGGTCAAGGCGACAAGCACACCAGTGCTATTTCCACAACTCATCACTATCCTACTAAAGAGAGCATGAATGTATCTGTAGTAAGGGTAGCATAGCATCATGGCCTTGGAAATAACAATCATGTACTAAAAGCCTTTACACAATGTGTGGTAAATATCACTGGGATAAGGTTGATGATAAGTGTCTAAATGCAGGTGTTTTCATATATATATCGTATTCACTTTGCATGTATTTTGTGAGGTTTGATGCCCGTTTTATGCTTAATCATCTACTATTTGCTTTGTAGGGCATAAGGAAGCCATGGAGAACAAGAAGATATCATTTGGGCAAAAAGAGAAGAAAACAAGAATTTCATACTACCCCCATACTACCCAGTATGAGGGTCGTATACACTGTAGCAGTAGAATGATTCAGAGTGTCTGTCCAGATTTCCATACTACCCAGTATATGGGGCCATATAGAGGCTGTATGCACCCCGTATGGAACGCGAATCAAAGGTTTTTGAGTGCTATACGACCCCCATACAACCCCCATACGACCTGTATGACCCGGGGGGTATATATACTGACTTTTAGGGCAGAAAAGGGACTTTTTGGCTAGACTTTTTGCTGGGCATATTTTGGGAGAGGCTTATGGCGACCTTGGAGAGGAGAAGAAGGGGAAGGAAGCTAGAAGATCATCCAAGCCCAATGCCCAAGACTCTCAAGGCAAGAAGGCAACTTCATTCAAGGAGGGATCTACCACAATTTGAAGGAAGGAGACCAGCGGCTAGAGGAAGCGTCATTGGGCACTCCTTTGGTGTGGAAAGCGTCATTTGGCATTTTCTTCACCTCCTCCTCCACCATTTCATCTAGGGAGTGTCATTTATGCTTTTGTTTCATGTTTTGCTTATTTGTAATGCTTGTTGTGGGATGAAGACACACTAGACCCCCAAGGCCACCGGGTGTTTGTGAACCTTGGGGGGTTTTATCATGTATGTTGGATGATAACTTGTTAATTCCATGTTTGGGTAATTTTGAGATTTAATCCATTGTTTTCATGCTATGTGCTACACTAAGGAGAAATCCGTAGCTCTCTTATGAGTGATGCATGTAGATGTGACTTGCTCGCATGTATTAGATCATGAATGGATTAGAAGGGGATAATTCTATCATCACGCCGAGAAATCGGGTGTTTGGTAGCCCTCCATGTAGGTTTGATCCGAAGAAGAGTAGGTTTACTCCTAAATGAGATTTCCTTGTACTTAATGCAATCGTAGGGATATGGATTTGGGAGAAATTCCTATATATGTTTGTATGGGATTAGGGTTCAATCGCCGAGAAATTGGGGTTATTGTTATCTTGGAATTTCATGGTCCATTTTACCCTTGCATCTTTAGATCATCATCCATGTTGCATGGTAACCCCTCAAGGGGATCCACATCCATAGGCCTTTGCATTTCATTAATTCTCTTGCTTGCTCATTGCTTGTTCTCTCTAATTTGTTGGGAAATATTGTTCTAGCTTTAATTACATTTAGTAGAGTAAAATCCATCGCTTGAGATCTTAGGCTAGATAATAGCTCAAGAAGGAGTAATAGGAGATCCTTAGCCCCGTGGAATACGATCCTCTTGTCTTCACACGAGGTATTGCTTGGCTATCCCGTACACTACGGGGAAGCAATCAAGTTTTTGGCGCCATTGCCGGGGACCTTAAGGAATTCTAGGAAACTTTTAGATTATTACTCTAGCCATTTTATTCTTTATTCATTCTTTATCATTATTTTTTTTATTTCTTTTTTTTCCTTTTCTTCTCTTCTTATTCTAATAGTTTAATTCACTTTCCATTTCTTTCTGTATAGTCCATCTCATGAATGCAACATGGCAACTCCGAACATCAAGTTGGGAGACTGTGTACACAGATTTGATGGTTGGATTAATCTGCAAACTCAGCAACATTTTTCACACCTCCCAGATAACCATTTTTTGTACTCTACTGCTATCTGGGGATTCTAGCATATCTTATGATGGTGGTAGCTGGCACACATTGTTTGAGACCTTTATGAAAAGTGGAACACCATCAGTGAGTGAAGGAAGCATGTCACCAATTGAACAGTTTGTTTTGACTACCGAGGGTTACATTAATCCCACCTTGGAGAACCGTGCTGATGTGGGCCAGGTGTCAGCAAGTGTACAGGAGTCCACTGGGGGGCAACAGTGTGGGCAGTGATTGCTTCCCCGCAAGTGTACGGGATCGCCAAGTAATACCTCGTGTGAAGACACGAGGATCGTATTCCACGGGGCTAAAGGATCTCCTATTACTCCTTCTCGAGCTATTATCTAGCCTAAGAACTCAAGTGATGGGTTTTACTCTACTAAAAGTAATTAAAACTAAAACAAGATTATGACCAAATTAGAGAGAACAAGCAATAAGCAAGCAAGCAAATCAATGAGGTGCAAAGGCCTATGGATGAGGATCCCCTTGAGGGGTTATCATGCAACATGGATGATGATCTAAAGATGCAAGGGTAAAAATGGACCATGAGATTCCAAGATTAGAACAACCCCAATTTCTCGGCGATTGAACCCTAATCCCATACAAACATAGATATGAATTTCTTCCAAATCTACATTCCTACGATTGCATTAAGTACGAGGAAATCTCACTTAGGAATAAACCTACTCTTCTCCGGATTAAACCTACATGGAGGGCTACCAAACACCCAATTTCTCGGCATGATGATACAAGTATCCCCTTCTAATCCATTCATAATCTAACACATGCGAGCAAGTCACATCTACATGCATCACTCATAAAAGAGCTACGGATTTCTCCTTAGTGTAGCACTTAGTATGAAAACAATGGACTAGATCTCAAAATTACCCAAGCATGGAATTAACAAGTTATCATCCAACATACATGATAAAACCCCCCCAAGGTTCACCAACACCAGGTGGCCTTGCGGGTCTAGTGTGTTATTATCCCACAACAAGCAATACAAACAAAGAAAACATGAAACAAAAGCATAAATCACAACCCTAGATGAAATGGTGAAGGAGGAGGTGAAGAATGTGCCGAATGACGCTTTCCCCACCAAAGGAGTGCCAAATAACGCTTCCTCTAGCCACGGGTCTCCTTCCTCCAAATCTTGGTAGATCTCTCCTTGAATGATGTTGCCTTATTGCCTTGAGAATCTTGGACCTTGGGCTTGGATGATCTTCTAGCTTCCTTGCCCTTCTTCTCATCCCCAAGGTCGCCCAAAAACTGGCAAGTGCTCTCCCAAAGTCGGCCAAGAAAAGGGCCAGCCAAAAGTCTGTTTTCTGCCCTAAAAGTTGGTATTTATATCCCCCGAGGCATACGGGTCGTATGGGGGTCGTTTGGGGGTCGTATAGCACCCAAAAATCCTAGATTCACGATCCATATGGGGTACATAGGGCCTCCATACTTGGTAGTATGGAAATATGGGCAAACACTCCAAATCAATTTGCTGCTACAGTGCATACGGCCCCTATACTAGGTAGTATGGGGGTAGTATGAAATTCCTGTTTTCTTCTCTTTTCGCCCAAATGATATCTTCTTGTTCTCCATGG
This sequence comes from Dioscorea cayenensis subsp. rotundata, assembly GCF_009730915.1. NCBI lineage: Eukaryota > Viridiplantae > Streptophyta > Magnoliopsida > Dioscoreales > Dioscoreaceae > Dioscorea > Dioscorea cayenensis. The sequence continues at coordinate 3,925 of NW_024086905.1, read as the reverse complement.
CTTCCTTATGCCCTACAAAACAAATAGTAGATGATTAAGCATAAAACGAGCATCAAACCTCACAAAAAACATGCAAAGTGAATACGATATATACATGAAAACATCTACATTTAGACACTTATCAAATATTCCCACACTTAAGCGTTGCTTGTCCTCAAGCAAACAACTCATGAAAAACAAAGAGACTGAGAAGTGGCTAAATGCATTACCTCTGGCATCAAGTAAATATAAGACTCCAAAAGCAATGGACAATGATACATAGATGTTGAGTCATAGTCAATAAGCATAATAAAAATATCCTGTCTCACCCCTTATATGTCTATGCCATGTAAGTGAATCTTATATCTCATATGCCCTAATCTGGTCTAGCCTACGGACTTCAATCGGTACAGCTCTAGATGCTAATCACTCCACTTACAAAGAATACTAAGTCTTAAACTACTATGTTCTACTTCAATGGCCAAGTAAGATCCTTCTAATTCTATAGCTTGAATCTAAATCCACTTCCTACTCAAAACCTTTTGTAGGTACTCAAAAAGATCACTAGGTTTTATTTCCATTTCATCTTTCATTTCAATTTTGAGTCCCGACTAACGTAGACCGCAAGAAAAATCATTTTTGAAATCTTTCCTGAGGGTGCACATGCTCGGTTAGGGCACAAGAGCCACCCAACTACTCGATTACAGTCCACATAGACGCATTCATGCTTCAATAGCAGAGGAATACTGACATATACTCTTTTTTTTTCACTTTTTTTTTCATTTTTTTTCTTTTACATTCACCCTAGATCACATCTTTAGAGTACACTACATGCCACAAAACTAGGATTAGCTCAACAAGACATAGAAGTTCTTAAGAGTCCATTGACGGAAAGAACTTAGTGTTCTAAGGCCAAGTACTCAAAGTAGTGTGATACGCATACAAGAGAGTTAGAGAGTAGTCACATTGGCTATTCCTAGGGCATCGACAAAAAATTCAGTGCACATGACAATACTAGGGGTAAAACATGATTCAATAAAGCATAGAAACAAGTAACTCACATCAATCATTAGTCCAAGCTAAAAGGATCTTACAAGAATGAACAAAGCCATTATAGGTAACACTAGCATGTAGCAAATGATCCTAAAACATGAAATACACCCATCCCCACACTTAGTGTTGTACATTGCCCTTAATGTACACTAATCATGAAAAACATGCAAGATGAAGCAATGCAAATAATAAAGGAGGGTGAAAACGAACTCCCCGGTTCAACTTGTGCTCGTCGTGAGGTAGGACGTGAGAAAATGTGTGGTGAGCAATATATGTCCCGTCCGACCTCCATTAAAACCAGGAAAGCTCACCAAATTCCCTTAATGCCCTGTAAGGCAAAAAGGGGACATCATCATTCCACAAAGATTTAAAAATACAAGCATAAGGGACAAACTAGGGAGTAGTCAACAAAAACACAAAGATGAAAATAAACTAAAGTTCGACAACACAAGTCGGTAGGGTAGAACCATGCCAACTCAACAAAATACAAAACGAAGCAAGCAAAAGTAAACAATAAGTGTCCAAGCTCCAACAAGCTGCTATTCATCACAACTGCGTCCGGTGGTGGTGGCATGGTGGTAGAAGAAGTGGCTCCAGCAGCGAGGGATGAACCACTGAGGGAGGAGATGAAATGGTGAAGATCCGCTCGAGCCGGGTGCCGTCCCCTCAATGATTTGGTGAAGCTGGCCATGAATCTCATGTCGCCTCCCGACGCACGCACTGAACCTCGCCTCAATCCCCTCACTCACATGTTGAAATCGTAAAGATGTAGCACTCGGGGTAGGGAGCAGTGCGCCTCGTGGTCTAACTCCGGTGCTCGACCGTCGCCGACTAGACTCACCAAAGGGGCTTTCGGTGGCGGTGGGGCGCCACGCGTGATCACCAAGCCGATTGCCCATATGTGGGTTAGTCCCGAGGGTACTGTACTCTCCTAACGGGTCATGCCTCACGTCCCCGCTCAAGTCAAAACCCATGCCACGGATCAATCTAGTCACATAGGGCCCAATAAATATAGCTCTCAATCATGAATACGAGCCCTGGTGAAGAAATGCATCGGCGACATGATGGCCAAGGTGAGTAGGGCGTCACTCGAAGATGCCATACATCGTATAAATATCAACTTGAGTGACAACCCCCTTGCTATCGGTCCGGCCCCAAATAGATCAAGCAATCAAAGCATGAATGAATCTGTGTGCCGGGTCAATCATGCATGAAGCCTTTCGTGTTTGATCATCACATGCCAAAGTCGCCCAATAGTTTCTTCGACCAACTCCACTTGGGAAATCAAGCTTAAGATGTTTACCGGGCATGGAGTTGACAAACTCATCATCATAGATTCCCAAGTACTTGGCAAAATCCAAGTGGTGCATAGTACGCTTTCTTCCAAAAGCTTGAAAATGGATGGTGAGAATTTTACTATTCCACACAGAATCTCGATCTTGTTGTGCCTCAAATGTACTCAAAACCTCAAAGGTTAATTGACGAAAGGATGGCTCGTTTATGGCAAAAAGCTTGTCCCAACAATTTGTTGATAGCCATTCCCTTACTTGACTTACAATCCCAAGATTTTCCACAGGTCCCCACACAAGGTAGCACAATGTTCCAAATGGTTTGGTTTTCAGTCGATCATATCTCTCTCGATGATGGGATAGCTTGAAGACGGGCTTATCGGGTGTAGAGGAGGGCCCGGTGGTCCTTGGGCGCTTGGAGGTGAGCCGTTTTGTGTTAGGCATCCCTACAATGAAGATAAACTTTGTTCAAGCTCATAGGGATACAAGATAAAGCAAAAAAAAAATGCTAGAGGTAGAGGAAACACATGAAAAACCAAATTTTTATGGTCATACGGCCGTATGGGGGCCGTATGGTCACTATTCATCCGGCAAGAGTCTCCCCTATATTCAAAGCATCAAAAATTTTTTTACATAAAATTGAAGGAAAATTCAATCATGACATTCACATCATTCAAACCAAGCAAAATGCTAAAGAAATCCCACACAAAATCTTCAAGAATGCCCAAGAAATGAGAAAAATAAAACTAGGGCATAGAAAAAGCATACCGATGAAATCTTGAGAAAACAAGCTTTAAACTCGGGGAAAACAACTAGATCAACGTCTCAAATGGATGAGGAGAGGATTTAGGAAGAAAAATGAAGAGATTTGCTCAAGAATATAGTGAGAATGAAGAGAGAAAATCGGTGGAGAAAGAGAGAAAAGCAGAGAATGGAAGAAGGAGAGAGAGAGGGATTAAATGGGCGGGGGACCCAGACCCATCACGGGCCCCTATGAGGCTCATGAGATGGGGGCCAGATGAGCTAAAATGGCCCTCTCGGCCGAGAGGGCATCCCGTAATGCACGGCCTCGGATAGGGGTCAGATGGGGAGGCCGTCTGGACGGGCACGTAGCCTGCGGTCATCTCGTGACGGCCACCATACGCCCAAGAAGGTCAGATACCCATTAGAATCAATTAAAACTTCGAAAATCTGCCCGCAAATGATGAAAAAATGATATAACAAGCTCAAAGACTCCTCCAAAAATTAGTGAATTGAATAAAACGACGATCTAGTGCATGAATTAACACATAAATATGAGTTTCTCAAGAAGTTGCACAAACATACCACAATTTAAATGATGAGAGCGCTATGCCAAGTGTGTGAGCATGGACTTATTGAAAAGTAAAACAAGACTAAGAAATACGAAAATTTGAAATGAACTATGAACTAAAATACGAAAAATGCAAGCAAAGACCACCGAACACTTGGGTTGCCTCCCAAGAAGCGCTTGTTTAACGCCATGAGCCCTCGACGCACTCTCATTCCTTACCTTATGGGGGCTCAAAGAGCTTGATTCCACCCCCGGTTTCCTTTTGTAGCATTGTTATTAAAGTAAAATTTTT